>NC_092646.1:44173811-44479714 GCF_039555335.1 Amphiura filiformis
TCTTTTTTTTAAAGTTCGACCTGTTAATTAAGATTCTGCTTTTCAAAATCTAAATTGCAATTCTCTCATCAACTATGCTATAATACTTTTAGAGTCATTTTGATAAGCTTTGCATTAAAGTATAGCAAATGCATTCAAACACATACATAATAATGCAAAATGCCGATGCCCTAATTTTGCTTTCCGGCCTTATCATTTTACGACTAGAAAATCTGACATAATTTTGTTCTTTTGAATCAGTGTTGCAAACACACAGATGCCCACTACGATGATAATCAGAAATTAATTGCTGGATGAATCATAGGTACCCTCGATGATTCGTATTGCCAATTTACGATTATATACCTCGTTCCAGTCAATGATGATTAACATGATTAATAGAACAAGTTCTCTTGTACAAATGGTAGCCATATTTTTCGTCTGTAGGGGCCTATACCTCGTTCAATTTTCCAGTCAATACCATGAATACCTGACGTATTAAATCTATAATTAGAATAAACGTTGTTGTAAAACTAAAAGTAGTTCATAAATCTGTTTTTTTTACTATGGATGCCTAATGCTCGTTCCAATCAATGCATGAAATATTAAACCTATAAATATAGAACAATTCTCCTGTAAAATGGAACACAGTGCTGTCTTCTTTTTTCTTTTTTTTAGATTCTTTTTCTTTGACTGATGAGGCTCTTTTTATCATGACGATATACTTTATACCATGTATGCATATCTGCTACGGACGGTATTCAGGTAATCCCATTTTAAATTCACACTCCTTGTGTGGAGGATTGATATCATGTTTTCAACAGGTGGTGTATGACGTGCATTCCCTAAATTCAGTAAATTTTCATCGTCAACCGTGTTATTGAATGGGATTATTTTGAAATTTTAAAACGCTTGAAATATCACAAACAAATAGGCCTATGTTGATAAATAATATAAATACAAGCTAAAACCGTTCGATAATGAACCCCACAAAACTAACAGAGTATATGGAAAATGCCATACGGCCGGGCGGTTTCACGAGTTGCCGGCTCGATCATGTCATCCGCCGCCTGGTTTTCAATGTGGATTTCAACTGGAGTAGCCCATCATTGGTATGAGAATATTATGAGTGTGAATGATGCTTAAAAACTGCAGTAGATGTAAAAAACAGTATAATTGGTGTGGCAAGAATTTTACATATTTTCCTGCTATCTACTGAAGATAGCATGGCGTATGGTGGTACGAGTATGTGTGGCAAAACCTCGGTCATGCCTCGCTTCGCTATGGGGCAAGAATGATAAATATTGTTTGTTGTGGTTTGCTATTTAATTTCCAGCCTCCCCTCCGCCACATACCGGGAAGCTTTAAATTTATTTATATATCTTTGGTGTCACAAATTGTTATATTTACTCTTGCTTTCATGCCCTGCGGGGCTCTTCCATATTAGAACTTCATTAATTGCAAGTCTTTACTACGGAAGCCATGCCGGGCTTACGGCCTTTATGTTAGGGTGGCGCGGCTGAAGCGAGGCATGACCGAGGTTTTCCAGAATGACGATATCATGAAACTATAATGCTGGGGAGTCGTTACTTCTGCTGCTATCTACCGAAGATAGTAATACGCTAACAACAATACTAGATAAACCTCCGCATTCTCAATATTTTCTTTATTATCGAAGAATGTTATCATCAAATACCTGTTTATTAAAAATATTTTGATATGAATTATGCTGCACTTCCTTTCAATATATTCCTTTCTTACAATAAAGTCTAATCTTACACATATAGAGTATATCTTTATTTTTTGTAAACCAAATCCAAGTTCAAGAAAGTGGGTTTTTTTAATGAAAAAAAGTACAAATTTCATTATAACAAAGGACACGAATGTGATTTCACTAGTATGTTTGAGCTTGAATTACTTGAATCTACAGTATATTACACCATTTGGGAAATACTGAAATATTTATTACATTATGCTGTTACACACGTTTTGAATTACTATTATACATAATACAATAAAACTATACGTGCATAGACATTTACATGCATTGCACATACTCTAAATGATTAATATGCATAAGATCAACGTATGGTGGTCCCAATAGTGGTAATACTTGAATATTAATGATCTGCATGCTAGCCATAGGCTTCAACATAAGAAGTCCCAAGTTTTGAGATATTTTCTCAAAATATCAAGAACTATCTCAAGAACCACTGAACCAATACTAGGCTTGTTTGTACTCATTTTAATGCATTTTTCATGCTGATTCCAAATATGGTCATGAAAATTTACATTTCTGAAATTTTTGAATTTTTAAAAATGTTTTGAAACATGTCGTCTGCAGTCGACACCCGCGTGAAGAGTGTTAAATAGGATCTGAAAAAATCGTCTGCTTTTTTTGTCGGCACAATATGCATCGTTAATTTCAGCTTGTCTTCGTTGGTTTTATTCCGATGCAAATGAAATAATTTTCGGTGATTGTGTTAGGCAAAGTGTACCATCTTTTCTTGGTTTCTTGAATAAAATATAAAATACGCCACAGGTAAAGACAGAGCAAAATCAGAAATGCATGAATAGTCTTATACCAGCTATGCACAATAATAATGACAAATAAAGATTATTATTTTATTTGGGGATGAAAATATAATATAGACCTACCGTATAATAGTGCTCGTTTTCATACACATATTGGCTATACCATACCATATACCACTAGATAACTTATAATAATTCATAATATATTTAAGGTACAGACAAAATAGTGTGATTGAAAATTATTATGCTAGACCGTTTTCATAACAGTATGATACTAATATATAAATTATTCATTTGCAGAATGATATTAGGTTTCAAGCTATATCAAAATGATTGTACTTATCAGTTTTCATTGATAATGGATGAGTCTAACACATCAAAATTTAAGATCACGATTCAAATAATTTGTAGATCAATTACATACCGGTAACAAGTCATAAACTATACATTCTGGACATTTTGTATTCCAGTATTGCATTTGAACATTGTTGAAAGAGGCAGGCTTTTCAACAAACACCAAAATTGATGGGTACCAAATCATTTTGATACAGACAGGTGGTGTATGACGTGCAGTCCCTAAATTCAGTAAATTTTCATCGTCAACCGTGTAATTGAATGGGATTATTTTGAAATTTTTAAACGCTTGAAATATCACAAACAAATAGGCCTATGTTGATAAATAATATAAATACAAGCTAAAACCGTTGGGGTTCGATAATGAACCCCACAAAACTAATCGAGTATATGGAAAATGCCATACGGCCGGGCGGTTTCACGAGTTGCCGGCTCGATCATGTCATCCGCCGCCTGGATACAGATGTATTAGCCTCGTCCGATTTCTTCTGATGATTATTTGATCATAAATTATGAAAGCTTTGATACGTGATATAAGATCAATTAAATCACAAAAATGAAACCAACTATTGACTCAGAAAAGGACAGATTTATTGAATAATCATTATAGTCAACTATTAATTGATGCACAACAGACTACAACGATACACCATTTACGATACTAGGCATCGCATAGTATTGGTAACTATAACAGTTGATGTTAATTACATTCATAGATTATTTAAATGGCGTAAAAATTACTGGTATTCAAAACGCCCGTTCATTTACTTTTTCATATTTTAATATGATTTTTCTTTGTTATTGTTAAATATTTTGTTAACTTAAATAACAATATGTTAAAATGTTTTGCAGCAATTTTAAATATTGAAACAAAAATCACCAAGACATTTATACCCGTCATTGAAACCTTTCCTGGCAACCTTTTGCAATGGTTATCGAACACATTTTGTGTTTGCTGGGAAGTCTGACAATTGGTTCCATTCTGGTCGTTTTACATAACTATAAAAATGCATAAATAATATCAAGCGCTTTTGGTAAATTGGTTCAGCTAATAGGAAGTATGACACGGCGTATATAAATATAGTGCACGGGGCATTGATTGTAAATTCATTAATTACTTATCCTGAATAATTCTCCCCAGAACCATTTTATTGAATCTGTCCATTTTTATTACACCATGCGTTTTTCAAATTAAAATGGGGGTTGAAAATTAAAGTATCAACGTATAAGCGATATTCATTATGCAGTACATGAAAAATAGTCAATTGAAGTACCAATATCATTTAAAATACCGTTTGCCTGAATTTAAACAGAATAATTGGTGCGCTATTTTGGAACAACAAGAGGGGACATTAGAGAGCTTGCGAAATGAAGTTACTTTAACTTTAACTTTAACGTCTAGAGGATTATAGAGGATTATGTATTCAAAACCAAGGTGGTTTTGAATACATAATCCTCTATAATCCTCTAGACGTTAAAGATAAAGTTAAAGTAACTTCATTTCGCAAGCTCTCTATCATCGTAGGCTTTCCTTATACGCGGGATATACTTGCAAAATATGTCTCCGATGCTATATCATATTGTGTTTCACACACATAATACACAACTATACCTACCACCAACCAACACGTGGGGATGTTTATTAAGTATCGCTCTGGTGTCTTTGCAGTGCAGATAAAAGCATATCAAACAGCATGAATAGGGCGTAGCTGGTATCGGAAAGAGTACATTGATTGCACACTGTGCATGAACTGAGATCTAAGCATATATTTCGTAAATTCACTTACACGACGCTCGAATTCCCTCCAAATATATCCCACCCGCCCACATCCCATACCCAGATACGCATTCATTTGTGGCCTATTATTGCACATTTGTTAATACTATTATCAATATCATGTTCGTATTACTCATCAAACAATTATTTGCACATTATGCAGCTGTTGAGGTTTGAGTCTGAGTTTAAACATTCCCATAATTATTTTGAACATTGAATTTCATTTTGATATAATTTAATATAAGACCAATTGATACGTAAAGCAATCTATGACATGAATCACAAATGATAACAGCAATATTGGATAATTTTTTAATATCAAATATTAATTCGTTGAGTTTAATGAGAATTTGACGAAAGACTCAGCATTTGTAATTGTGAAAGTATCTTGTTCATAAGATAACGTTTTCCATTATTGTGTCTATATACATGCTATCATTGCCTTTAAATGTGCATACATTAGAAAATCAATTACAAATTGTCTGGTATAATTCTGAATGTGAACAGATAATTCGAATTTACGTCAGAACTGCATAAAATAGATTAGTTTTGATATGCTAAAATAGCCAGTGCCAATAATTGACATTGATTTTAGAAATACAATTTCATGGAAAAGGGCCACTTAGTGGTTTTAATCTCAAATATCACATTTAACCGTATATAAGATGACAAGAAAACTATATTTATATCAGATCAGTTACTCTCATGCTTACGCTTAAAATAACACGTTAGATATTCAAATCCAGATCATAAGATATGGTATACACGAATAAAACGTGTTTGATGTCCGATAAAGCTAATTCATACTCCAATTGTTGGTTGCGACCAATCGCCTTGTATTTAATCAACTGAATCCTCCTTTTTCAACACCATAAGAATGTATTCTATTTGTTACTGATTGATCGCTCATTTCTAGCATTTCAAGTATAAATTCAGTGTTGAAGTGCACTTCAAATGCGAGCATAAATGCTAATTTTATGGGATTTTATCCCTACCTGATGCTTGCATAGCCTATACCTCTCTATACATGCACATAAAATACATCCTTAAAAGCTATTATTAACGAACAACATTTTGAAATATAAGAAGAATTCACTTACCATATTGATTTTTGGTAAAAATCGGTGCTGTATAAAATGAAAGAAGACGGTGATAAGGTGATCTGCTAATCAGTAAGATGAGTTGAATTTGGTAGCTCTCTCTTCCCTGTGTAAAGGCGGGGATGAAAAAGGCTTGTGCGCGGAAATGACCCGTATGCCAGACTTATATACCCCCGCTGATAGATGTAGACTGTTTACAAGTCTCGAGATATTTCTCATAATATGTGAGTGGACGCGGCGAATCAGCCGTAAACTCGACATATTGTATTCTGAGTTAAAGTGTAAAATGTATGTGAAGGTCGTATTCATAGGTGTATCAATTCGTTGCGACAAGTATCTTATCAAACGCTGTTTAAATCAATCAATAATACTACTGCTGAAGAGGATAATAGGCCTAAGCTTCTACCTATTTCTATAGAATAGTTCTTGTCTTTGTTTGCTTTGGCTAAATCCTGTTCAAGTGGTAGATAACAAAGCATTGTATTTTGTCTAGGTATGCATAATCAACAATGGACAATGAGAGGATATTTCTGAACCTCGTTGACTTGGGGATGATTTGAAATGACCGCCAATTATGACTGTTGGATATTTATTACCAGAAATGTAGAAAAAGAGACACATGTAGAACCGATAAAAATACAATTTTGTCGAAGGAACAGAGTTCAACAAATCATAACCCCGCTTTTGGATATCGTTTGAAGTCAAATGATATACCATTTTAAAGCTTATGGTATATATTTTCTAAACACGAAATAAAACAAAATTGACCGGGGCCGACTTTACGGCTGATTTGCCGCGTCCAGTTATATGTGTGATTATTACCGGTGATTATTAAGCTTTTCCGTTATTTCAAAATATAAAATTGGCATTTGTAAAGAGACTAATATTAGTTTCCATCTCCCGATAGGATAGTATAATTTAATGTTTCACTCTGGATAACCAAAAAAAGCTCTTTTTTTTAAATCAATGGTTTATTCTTCTTTTTTTTAACTCGATCCTTAGTTTTACCATAACCCAGACACGGTAACATGTCAAAATGTAGACTTGGTTGAAAGTCTTAATTGAAATGAAAATAATACGCACATGAAACCATTAAAAGGTTTCAGGTTACATTTTAAATATTCAATTTCACTTAATACTGCAGCACTAATGATATGGACTCTTATAATGTGCATGTAAAAACGCATTATAAGCGGGCGCTAATTGCAAAATTGAAACAATTAATTAAATCCTGATGAAGTATTCAGATAATAATCATGAGAAAAATTCATTCGTGTTACTAAAATATTTTGTAACAGTCTTCTAACATTCGTAAGGATAGCGTGTTACTGTTAATTAACAATGTTTTCTAGTGAATTTGGAATTGGGGATTATATTTAAAAAATTTAATTTCTTATTTTCAATATTATTGCTAAAGAGTCTTCTACTGATAGTGGTGTTAATGAAGTAGGTTAGCAATCTACTGCTGATATTAGTGTTGATGAAGTAAGCTGCTATCTACTGCTGATAGTGGTGTTGATGAAGTATAAATTGCTATCTACTGCTGATATTGGCGTTGATGACGCTGGTTGCTACCTACTCCTGATATTGTTGCTGATGAAGTAAGTTGGCTATTTACTGATGATATTGTTGCTGATGAAATCTACTGCTGATATTGATGTCGATGAAGTAGGTTGTTATCTACTACTGATATTGGTGTTGATGAAGTAGGTTGTTATCTACTACTGATATTGGTGTTGATAAAGTGGTGGCTATCTAATGCTGATATTGGTGTTGATGCAGTAGGTGGCTATCTACTGCTGATGTTGGTGTTGATGAAATAGGTTGCCATCTACTGCTGATATTGATGTTGATGAAGTAGACTGCTATCTACTGCTGGTATTGGTGTTGATGAAGTAGGTTGCTATCTACTGCTGATATTGGTGTTGATGAAGTAGGTTGCTATCTACTGCTGATATTGGTGTTGATGAAGTAGGTTGGCTATCTACTGCTGATATTGGTGTTGATGAAGTAGGTTGCTATCTACTGCGGATATTGGTGATGATGAAGTAGGTTGCTATCTACTGCTGATATTGGTGTTGATGAAGTAGGTTGCTATCTACTGCTGATATTGGTGTTGATGAAGTAGGTTGCTATCTACTGCTGATATTGGTGATGATGAAGTAGGTTGCCATCTATTGCTGGTATTAGTGTTAATGACGTAGGTTGCTATCTACTGCTGATATTGATGTTGATGAAGTAGGTTGCCATCTACTGCTGATATTGATGTTGATGAAGTAGGTTGCTATCTACTGCTGATATTGGTGTTGATGAAGTAAGTTGCTAAATACTGCTGCATGCTGATATTGGTGTTGATGAAGTAGGTTGCTATCTACTGCTGATGTTGGTGTTGATGAAATAGGTTGCCATCTACTACTGATATTCCTGTTGATGAAGTAGATGGCTATCTACTGCTGATATTCCTGTTGATGAAGTAGGTTGCTATCTACTGCTGATATTCTTGTTGATGAATAGGTGGCTATCTACTGCTGATATTCCTGATGATGAAGTAGGTGGCTATCTGCTGCTGATATTCCTGTTAAAGTAGGTAGCTATCTACTGCGGATATTCCTGTTGATGAAGTAGGTTGCTATCTACTGCTGATATTCCTGTTGATGAAGTAGGTGGCTATCTACTGCTGATATTCATGTTGATGAAGTAGGTTGCTATCTACTGTTGATAATGGTATTATATACCCCACTGACAGATGTAGACTGTTTACAAGTCTCGAGATATTTCTCATATATGTGTGATTATTACCGGTGATTATTAAACCTTTCTGTAATTTCAAATACATAAAATGAGTTATTGTAAAGAGACTAATATTTGTTTTCATCTTCCGGCAGGATAATTAAATTTAATGTTTCATTCTGGCTCCAAAAAAGCTCAAATATATATTTTTCTTTATTAATGGTTTATTCTTTTAACTCGATCCTTAGTTTTACCATAACCCAGACACGGTAACATGTAAAAATGTAGACTTGGTTGAAAGTCTTAATTGAAATGAAAATAATACGCACATGAAACCATTAAAAGGTTTCAAGTTACATTTTAAATATTCAATTTCACTTAATACTGCAGTACTAATGATATGGACTCTTATAATGTGCATGTAAAAAGGCATTATAAAGCGTACGCTAATTGCAAAATTGAAACAATTAATTAAATCCTGTTGAAGTATTCAGATAATAATCATGAGAAAAATTCATTCGTGTTACTAAAATATTCTGTAACAGTCTTCTAACATTCGTAAGGATAGCGTGTTACTGTTAATTAACAATGTTTTCTAGTGAATTTGGAATTGGGGATTATATTTAAAAAATTTAATTTCTTATTTTCAATATTATTGCTAAAGAGTCTTCTGCTGATAGTGGTGTTAATGAAGTAGGTTAGCAATCTACTGCTGATATTAGTGTTGATGAAGTAACCTGCTATCTACTGCTGATAGTGGTGTTGATGAAGTATAAATTGCTATCTACTGCTGATATTGGCGTTGATGACGCTGGTTGCTACCTACTCCTGATATTGTTGCTGATGAAATAAGTTGGCTATTTACTGATGATATTGTTGCTGATGAAATCTACTGCTGATATTGATGTCGATGAAGTAGGTTGTTATCTACTACTGATATTGGTGTTGATAAAGTGGTGGCTATCTACTGCTGATATTGGTGTTGATGCAGTAGGTTGCTATCTACTGCTGATATTGGTGTTGATGCAGTAGGTTGCTATCTACTGCTGATGTTGGTGTTGATGAAGTAGGTTGCTATCTACTGCTGATACTGGTGTTGATGAAGTAGGTTGCTATCTACTGCTGATATTGGTGTTGATGAAGTATGTTGCTATCTACTGCTGATATTGGTGTTGATGAAGTAGGTTGGCTATCTACTGCTGATATTGGTGTTGATGAAGTAGGTTGCTATCTACTGCGGATATTGGTGATGATGAAGTAGGTTGCTATCTACTGCTGATATTGGTGTTGATGAAGTAGGTTGCTATCTACTGCTGATATTGGTGTTGATGAAGTAGGTTGCTATCTACTGCTGATATTGGTGATGATGAAGTAGGTTGCCA
The DNA here is from genome assembly GCF_039555335.1 of Amphiura filiformis. Lineage (NCBI taxonomy): Eukaryota > Metazoa > Echinodermata > Ophiuroidea > Amphilepidida > Amphiuridae > Amphiura > Amphiura filiformis. Next base: position 44,183,669 of record NC_092646.1, read on the forward strand.
TCTATTGCTGGTATTAGTGTTAATGACGTAGGTTGCTATCTACTGCTGATATTGATGTTGATGAAGTAGGTTGCCATCTACTGCTGATATTGATGTTGATGAAGTAGGTTGCTATCTACTGCTGATATTGGTGTTGATGAAGTAAGTTGCTATATACTGCTGCATGCTGATATTGGTGTTGATGAAGTAGGTTGCTATCTACTGCGGATATTCGTGATGATGAAGCAGGTTGCTATCTACTGCTGATATTGATGTTGATGAAGTAGGTTGCTATCTACTGCTGATATTGGTGTTGATGAAGCAGGTTGCTATATCTACTGCTGATATTGGTGTTGACGAAGTAGGTTGCTATCTATTGCTGATGTTATCTACCGCTGATATTGGTGTTGATGAAGTAGGTTGCTAACTACTGCTGATATCGGTGTTGATGAAGTAGGCTTCCATCTACTGCTGATATCGATGTTGATGAAGTAGCTAGTAGGTTGCTATCTACTGCTGATATTGGTGTTGATGAAGTAGGTTGCTATCTACTGCTGATATTGATGTTGTTGAAGTAGGTTGTTATCTACTGCTGATATTGATGTTGATGAAGTAGGTTGCTATCTACTGCTGATACTGGTGTTGATGAAGTATGTTACTATCTACTGCTGATATTGGTGTTGATGAAGTAGGTTGCTATCTAAAGCTGATGTTGGTGTTGATGAAGTAGGTTGCTATCTACTGCTGATATTGGTGTTGATGAAGTAGGTTGCTATATACTGGTAATATTGGTGTTGATGAAGTAAGTAGGCTACATACTGATGATATTGTTGCTGATAGAATAGCAATCTACTTTTTATTATTATTATTATTATTTTATTTTAAATTTATAATAATTATTAATTAATTAATAGTATAGTATCTTCTTTATCATAACACTGTGTATACTTTCAGTCATCTGGGATTTGATCAATTAGTAGATAATTAAATCTGGTCAACCAGAAAAACTCACTTTTGGTCAGATGGAATCACCGACGTTTCGGCCAAAACCTTTGGCCTTCAGCTGGGTGGATGATTTAGGGTCATCGATTGACCTCGGATGACCCTAAATCATCCACCCAGAAGGCCAAAGGTTTTGGCCGAAACGTTGGTGATTCCATCTGACCAAAAGTGAGTTTTTCTGGTTGACCAGATTTAATTATCTACTAATTCTTTATCATAACATGAAAATCTCTGTAAAATTACAAATAGAAGCACTTATTATTACGAGAGATATACTACGGTCAACGTAGAATCACGATCTATTCTCAAATACGATGCTATTTTTACCGACATATTTTTTTTTACTTTGTTTTACATTTAAATTGTAATTATACCGCATATATCACTGCAAAAAAATGTTCGGTTTGTTTAACTAATCCTGTCGGCTGTTTTTTGACACCAAACTTACTGTAAAGTTACGATTTCACTTAGTAATATTACATGCATTTTTAACAGTGTATCACCTTTCATAGGGAGATTCGCTAAATGTTTGGCAATTATTATTGGCAATCTACTCCCGATCATCAGATCATAGTGAAATACAGCACTCCTCGGGAGTAAATCATGTCACACCTCTTATATAGGCCTATTAATGTTTAATAACGAAATGTTCGGGGCCGAAACCTATCGTGTTTAAATCTTCGTTTCCATCTTCAGTCACAAGCACCATGTCGTGTTCCCTGTAGCCTCCTGCACCGGGCATTCCTTCCTGTATGACTGTCATAGGCTCCATGGAGACTACCATATTAGGCTCTAACACAGTCTCGATGTCTTCACGGAATTCCAAAGCTGCAAGAAAGAAATTAAGAAGAAAAGTGGAGTTAAGTAGAAAAATTAAGTACAAAAATGGAGCAGCATGGCACACTGGTTAAGGTATTTGCCTTTGGAGCTAGAAGTCCCGGGTTCAATTCCCCGCAGGACCAAAAATTGAAATAAATCCGCTCTCCCCGTGGTTTATGGGAAAGGCGGAACAGATGACTCATGATAAAATACCTCGTTACAGTCGGTTTCGTTCAGGGTAATATGCCCGATTGTTGGCTACACTTGCCTGTCCTATAAAAAATTCCACGGCCAGCTATCTACGGCGACCCTCTTGATCTTCACCAGGTTACTTGTGCCTGGCCGAAGTATCGTCAGCGTTATCTCCTAGATTTCTCCCGAGCAAGTTTGTATCTCATAACCGGTCTCAAAGACATACGAAAAGTCTCAAAGTCTTGCGAAACTAAAGTGTCTTGCATGAAAACATGACTTGTGTATGAGTGTCTTGCTTAAAGATGTGACATTTTAACATGTCTTGTATAGAGACGTGACTTTGTGTCTAACTAGATACGTGTCTCAAAACTGGCTTCACATGATGTGTCTTTCTGCAAGACACCGTCTTTACAGTGTGGTGGTTCACCAAAGATTAATCTTGCCTCCACGGGTGGTTTGTGTGGAGGAGCTATTGTTTGATGTATATATAATTGGCTTCATTTTTAACTAAATGCAAACTATAGATGGCGCTATTTATCCTAAATCATATTTCTTTATTTGCAAGAGGTAGGTGATTAATACTGCCATTAAAACAGCCGGAATAGGTGAAACAAGCAACAAGGAAATTTTATAAACACATTTTATCAAAAAATAAAAGGAATTATTTGTAATAAAAGCTTGAAAGAGTAATTTCCAGTAACTAAATTGCGCCACCAATTTTGGCATTGATAGCCACATTTTATATCCGAAAAAGCTTTAAAAAATGCTATAAAAGTATATAATTTTGTTAAAGAGGGGAAATTAAAGTTGCGAATGACTCAAAATCATCTGTATATATTAGCATAATATTGCTTTTAGCTGTTTAAGCCTAAAATTTGGTTGTACATTATGTTTTGTTTGAAAAACTAATAAATGATCCCATCAAACAACCGTGGCTATTTTGTCCCTGTCCTGCTCAAGGGAGACATCTCTGGTTTTGGGTTTTGTTGGATTCGGCAGAATTTAGATCATAATCTAGGGAAACTTCAAAGAATATTGAGTAAAAAGCAGTGGCGTAGCCAGGATTTTGGAACCAAGGGGGCACAACTTGTAAAGGTACCGACGGAAATATTTTTTACCGACGGAAGTTGTGATTTGTTGACCCAAAATTTTAGTACTCAGATTAGGTCACTTAATACCCAGATTGAGTCACTTAGTACTCAAATTGAGTCACTTAATACTCAGATTGAGTCACTTAGTACTCAGATTGAGTCAGTACTCAGATTGAGTCACTTAATACCCAGATTGAGTCACTTAGTACTCAGATTGAGTCATTTAATACTCGGATTGAGACACTTAGTACTCAGATTGGGGTCACTTAGTACTCAGATTGAGTCACTTAGTACTCAGATTGAGTCACTTAGTACTCCGATTGAGTCACTAGTGCCAAGATTGAGTCACAAAGTACTATGATTGAGTCACTTAGAAATCAACGCTGATGTAACGTTAAAAAATAAATTATTCAACGTTCGAGTACCTCGTGACTCAATATGCTGAGCTTTTCCCCGTTTTACTCAAAATTGAGTATTTTTTATTGAGAGTGTAGATGATAGTATGGGATAATAATTACATATTTCTTAATAAAAAGGAAACCTTGCTTTGGTTACCTATAATATATAAACTGATAGTAGGCCTAATAACTTTAGTGAGCAATAAATAAACCCAGGACATCCCATATACTAGGCAGACGCTCTTTTACCTGCTTCTCTCCCATAATAATGACACAATATTCCGAAAGAATGGCCGTATCCAAAGGGTCTGGCATCTGGCAGATCATGCTTGCGGAATAATTCATTTAACTCCATGGCTACATCCTTACACTTAACCCCAGGTTTGATGAGTTCGATTCCTCGTCGGGTTACTTCACAGTTGATTTCCCAAATGCGAAGGTTCTCGTCCGGTACATGGTCCAAGAAAGCTGTGCGTTCGAATGCAGCATAGTAGCTGTGTGCATAAGAAACTATCCTAAATTAGGCAAAAATAACACACTTACACCCCACCACACCTCCCTACTTGTAATGTAAAACCTGCAACCGTGGACCTTTTTTGACCAGAAAACAACCAACCGTGGACCGTATGGACTGATATTAACCGCATACCCACCGGACACACTAAGCTGTTTACATACCAATTACAGGCTGCTTTGTATTTTGGCTGATTTCGACAAACCGGGGACGCCCAATGGAGGTAAAAGTTAACTTGAGGTCCACATTTGCAGGTCTTTATAAACGCAAAACAAGTTTATAAACACAAAACAAGTTTGTAGGTGGTCTGGAAACCAACGTCCGAAGTGCGGGGTGTTTTTTCTTAACGTATAATTTATCCTAAAAAATAACTCAAATTGCAGATATGGATGGTCAAGTCAATAAGTTTAATATGAATATTCCAAGTTTATACATTTTGACGGGCAGATTGTGTAAAAAATGTTTCTGAAAAGTGTTTCCTCAGTCTCGGATTTGTCAAATAAAACCCCCAAAATAACGACGACGACGTCATCATCATCATCATCACCTCTACCACCATCATCATCATCATCATCATCATCATAATCATCACCATCACCAGCACCATTATCATCATCATCATCATCATCATCACCACCTCTACCATCATCATCATCATCATCATCATCATCACCATCATCACCATCATCATCATCATCATCATCATCATCATCATCATCATAATCATCACCAGCACCACTATCATCATCATCATCATCATCATCATCATCATCATCATCATCATCATCACCACCTCTACCATCATCATCATCATCATCATCATCATCACCACCACCACCACCACCATCCTCCTCTCCTCCTCCTCCTTCTCATCGTCACCATATCGCTACAGTCCTCATCACTGTCGCAACCTGCATTTTTCTTACCCGCCAACCATAGGGAATGCGTTGATACTTGAGACCACACCCTTCTTCACAGTCAGTCCTACTGGAGGACTGTGGCATGAGTCCGTGTTAGGACCAGTATGAAAATACACCCATGCTGCAAATTGAGAACATCAAATAAAAACATGATTATTCAGGCGCGTAGCCACGGTTCGGATCAGCAGGATTGATCCGACCAATAGTTTTTTTAAAAATTGAACAAAATAAACACTAGTATAATTAGTTCTGCATGCTCGGGCCAGAATATACGAAACCAGTTCATGCTTTGTTTAAAGCAGTATACAGACTTTTTATTGTACGTAAAATATTGTATGTACAATATGTACGTTATTTAATCTATTGCCATTCTATTTCCAGTAATGTTTAAGTTCTAACGAATGTTTGATGACGTAAAATCGATATTTCTACTAGATATTACATGTAACATATTATCGATTTTTCGTCATCAAACATTCGTTAGAACTTACACATTACTGGAAATATAATGGCAATAGATTAAATAACCTACATGCAGTACATACAATATTGTACGTACAATACTCGGAGTCTGTGGAGCGCTTTACTGTTCAGATTATATAGATTCACTTGAAGGGAAACTGATAAGCCCTCCGTCATTACCAAAGTTGCATCAAACAAAATGTTAACAAAACCACGCCAGTTTTGAAGGGAAACTGATATAGGCCCCTATATATGCCCTCAGTCATTACCGATATTGTATCAAACAAAATGTTGTCACCATTTACACTTATACGATACACAAAACTATTTCCAGTTTGTTAAATATTTTCTGCTTTGAACATTTTTTCGGTTTCATAAAACTACGCATCAAAACATGGACTTCTGCTTTGAACATTAATAATAAACCATGAACCACGGAACCACGGACTGACAGGGAGTCTAAACAGATAACAACTCTTGACTTTCAGCCTGATCAATAATATTTTGGTGCATATTGAACAACCCTGGTGAAAACCTTTTGTTAAGGCCGCTATCAATGTTTAGACAAGGAAATTTTCCCTACGACTTTGTGTGGAACTGGAAATTGCTCAAAAATAATTTTAGCTTCCTACTCTTTGATATTTATTCCTGCTCTATATTTAGGTTATTTTGCACATACATGTACTTACTATCCCTAAGTTCAGTTCCAACTGGAAATGTTTTGGCAATACTCTTAACCATGGCTTGTGTTCCATGCAGGGCGATCTCGTAATCAGCCGCCCCTTCCTTCATTGCCTTCACTTGTGCCATGCCACCCTCTTCGGCGATAGCCGCCATCTTTCTAAGATGGGCTACCTCTTCATCCGATTTAACAATCCTTAATTGCATAGCGGGTACGCTTATGTCGAGCATCTCTGCCGCATACGGTACTGCTTGCTGGAACTTGGGTTTATTCACTATCGTCATGTGGTCTGTTTCGACACCGACTTTACCACGCACGTGCCCAAGTAGTTTTTGAACTGCGCGCCAATAGTTATCGCGTTGCCAGTCCGTGTAGATTAAATTGCCACAATTATTCGCAATCGCACGACGCCAAGGCTGCGCCCAATCGACCAGACCTGATATTATGGTAGCGCTATCATGGGTTATTGCTAAACCGTAAGGACGCCCAAATGCAACATGGAGGAAATCGGAATAGTAATTGATGTTATGATAGGACGTGAACAAGACAGCTTCCATGTCATTTTCAGTCATGAGACTGCGTAGTTTAGCCATCCGAGTAGCCATTTCTTCGGCAGAAAACGTCGGTATCACCTGCAGGTGTTATATAGATAAGCGAAAATAATGTGTTAGGTTTCAGATAGCTAACTATATAGACACTGTAGATGGTACAAACTATTCTTTATTTGAATTATGTTTGCAAGACGAACGATTTAAGACCAATTTTATGACAATCTGAGCATTTTTAGATTATAGACCCTTGTGGAGCCCGACAATATGACCGCTTGAGGACTACATAAAAACAAAACCTTTTGTTAAGGCCGCTATCAATGTTTAGACAAGGAAATTTTCCCTACGACTTTGCAATATGTGGAACTGGAAATTGCTCAAAAATATCTTTGATATCGTTATGAATTCGGCAGACGGCCGAATCCGGATTCGGCTTTTGGTAAATTCATTTTACGCATGCATAACATTTGAATTAGAGAACAAGGGATCAATGATGTACATAATAGAGGGCAGCATATCATTTTTAACGGAGATCAGATGATAACAGCATAATAAGTAATCAAAAGAGGGCGACATACAGGGTTAGCTAACGGTGCATCGCAGTGCGGTCAACGACGATATCCGTTAAATAATCGATATGCTGCCCTCTATAGGTAAAGCATAGATCCCTTGTTCTCTAATTAAAAAATAATGCATGCGTAAAATGAATTTACCAAAAGCCGAATCCGGATTCGGCCGTCTGCCGAATTCATAACGATATTATTCCTGCTCTATATTTAGGTTACTTTGCACATACATGTACTTGGTTCATAACGGGTTATCAAGTCAAACACATCGCAGATAGGTCAAACTATACTTTTTCTGAATTACGGACCAGGGAATACTTTGGCGTGGTTTTTAACAATTTCGAAATTTGAACCCTGTTGTGTGAAATATGACCCCTTGGGACAAATTTTGAAAAAACATAGCTTATAGTGTTTTTTTTATGTAGGCCTATGATACGCACTTTTTCTGACCTAGAGACGTCGATTAAAACTCGATTCCCGATGGTGCCGGATCCCCTTCTTCCGACTAGACTACCATAGCCCTACAGGACCAAGCAGAGGTCTCATCGCTGCTCGTCTCAAGTGGAAAATTGCCCATCAACCCGATAATGTATAAAAAAAAAACAAAAAGGAAACTGACTTTTCTTTTCTCACTTCTACCATAGAGGACTGAGACGATATGAAGCAATAAAGAGTTCAAACAAAATAACTCCACCTGCATTGCAAAATTGGTTAACATATAAACTTCACGCACATTTCGACGGTTTGAAATGAGGTGATATGACCTGGGAATCTTATCAAAATGAATAGGTTCCATTTTATTTTAACAAGTAACTATTCAAATTGACAAGATCGCCAACTCGCCAAATTTGACAAGATTACCCATTTCATTTTGACAAGATTCTGACAAGACATTTTGACAAGACAAACTATTAAAATTGAAGCAAATCAAAAGTACCCTAAACATTTTATGCATAGATTATTAGCAAAATATTGGCAAATATTACATACTAATGAGTTCTCCAGTTATGATTTTAGCTCACTAACTATATTGATTATTGATAAAAAAAAACAATAAGATATAAACAAAATGGATGTGTTATGAAAACCGTATGTCCGATTTGTTTCAAACAAAAGGCACATTGGTAAGTGTGCTTTGCTCTTCTCTATTAATATGTTTAAAACATGCTAAGAGCACTTCCACAATGCCTCAAATACCAGTCTTAGTCTTTCACACGGTATTTTAGTACACCATTGGGCATTACAATTATGCAAAAAGTAGAAATTCAACAAAAATTGAGGGCGTCGCTGTGGAGCAAATCACACATTATGGATTGTAGTCTCGGTCGCAGCCGATTTGTGCTCCTTCGTCACTAAACAAGGTTTGTTTAGTGACGGAGGAACACAAACCGGCTGGGACCGAGACATTAATATGGATTGTTACAATGAAATTTACTATTCATTTCTGTGCAAAATTGCAGTTGTAAAGTCTTGTAAAGTCCTACCTCTAGCCCCGTCTCTAGCCTTGGATTATAACAATTTTGTACCTACCTTTTTTCCATTCTCTATGGTCATCAGATGGGGTCTTTCGTGTTCATTTATTCGCTCAAACACAATCTTTCCATGTAGGCTTGTGGTTTGGTGAAGGCGTCTGCTTGGACAGTATACTGCTGCATGGGACACGGCCGGGACAAATGCGCGGCTCGCCAATGGAAGACGGCAAATTGCAGACAACATTGTGGTCGTATAGGCCTAAATAATTTTAGACTGTCACAGATAATTATGAGCAGCGGCATATACTGGAGTGGTATCATACAATTATCCACAATGTATGTATCAATGTTTTTACCCCATATGTACAAAATTGTACATACATCAACATACAAATACAATGAGCTACAGAACTACTTGTTCTCGACAAAGAACAATAGTTCAAACCATATAGACTGTTCAAACAAACCCAGGAATAATAGACAAAGGGATAGGCATCCTAGTCTGCTGCCCTCTTTCGAAATATGTATCCTAGGTCTCACAATAGGCGGATTAGCGGCCATTTTGTCTTCGACATCACGTGTCCTTATATTTTAGTACACAAATATATAAGTTAACAGGTTTACTATTTTAAAATTATATTTTGAGTATACAATATATTCTGTGAGTAATAGATCAAATGACGATGATTGCTTAGGTATTATATGCTTGATAGAATTAAACTGTTTGACCAGCTAGTATTCTCCTCCGCCGTCAGTGTGATTCCAGTCACTCCACGTACCGTGTTGCGAAGGTGGAGGAGTCTAAAGCTGTATTGACGAACACGCATGCGTTAAAAATATGTAGCCTAGGTCGAACAATAGCGTGACGTAGTTTCCGGCATTGTTCCTATGCACTTTCACCCTCCTGACACACCTCAGGGAACAAACCTTGAACTTTTGATGACAGCAAGATATACATGTATGAATGAGCAGCACTATGTATGATGGTATATACTTGCATGCAATGGATGTTATCCACGGGGGACAGTGGCGTAGATTTCTTTTTGACATTGGGGTTGGGAGGGGTTGGGGTTGGGGTGGAAAAAAATCTTGAAGTATAGTGAATCCTTAGAATAAGTTTATGGTGCAAATGCGCGAGAAAAATTTTGCTATCATTTTGAAGCTATACAAGGCGGTTCTCGAACCACGAGTCTCGCCTGCTTTTGTGACCGCCTGCTTTTGCGATAACTGTTGGTAGAGAGGTAAATGAATTTGGCGGTTATCGGCTGGGCACGATTATCTGGCCGATGGTAACTGTACCCACCAAGTTTCATGACCATACGACAGTTCTTACTAATTTGACCTCAGATGACCCCTGGTGACCCCGAAATGACCTTCCAAAAATTTGGCTTTAAATGTTGACTGTACCCACCAAGTTTCATGTCCATCCAACAGTTTTACTAATTTGACCTCAGATGACCCCGAAATGACCTTCCAAAAATTTGGCTTTAAATGATGTCTGTACCCACCAAGTTTCATGCCCATACGACAGTTTTTACTAATTTGACCTCAGATGACCCCTGGTGACCCCAAAATGAACTTCCAAAAATTTGCCTTGAAATGTTGACTGTACCCATCAAGTTTCATGCCCATACGAGTTTTTAATAACTTGACCTCAGATGACCCCTGAGTGACCTCGGATGACCCCGTAATGACCTTCCAAAAATTTGGCAAAACCAAAGAACTATTTCATCAAAGTAATAAATCAAAACAGAAAGATGCTTCCTTTACGAGTTATCACTCATTGAAAGTGCTACTTTGCTATACTTTACATGGAAAGCGACTATCTTAAAGTCGTCATATTTCCTTAATTACATGACCGATCAAGCTGTTATTGGGATATGTGATGCACAGTTGAAAATTAATTATTAAAAGATTTGGTGACCTCAGTTGACCTTTGACCTTGTATGTGACCTTTGACCTCACGAAATTGGATAAAGTATGTTGCGCTGAAAAATCAAATTTGGCAATACCAAAGAACTATTTCATCAAATAAATCAAAACAGAAAGATGCTTCCTTTACGAGTTATCACTCATTGAAAGTGCTACTTTGCTATACTTTACAAAGAAAGCGACTATCTTAAAGTCGTCATATTTCCTTAATTACATGACCGATCAAGCTGTTATTGGGATATGTGATGCACAGTTGAAAATTAATTATTAAAAGATTTGGTGACCTCAGTTGACCTTTGACCTTGTATGTGACCTTTGACCTCATAAAAATCTAATCAGGTCGAGTACCTCTGGCCACGCAACTCCCCACCAAGTTACGTCACTGTACCCCATACGGATCTCCAGATAATCTGTTCACAAGGTATTTTGCTTATTACGCATATATTATGCAAATTAGGTACTTAATTACCATATTTTACGCTCAAAATCTAATCAGGTCGAGAACCTCTGGCCCCGCTACTCCTCACCAAGTTACGTCACTGTACCCCATACGGATCTCCAGATAAGCTGTTCACAAGGGTTTTTTTGCTTGATACGCATCAAATACGCATAAATTATGCAAATTAGGTACTTAATTAGCATATTTTGCGCCGAAAATCTCCTCAGGTCGAGAACATCTGGCCACGCTACTCCCCACCAAGTTACGTCACTGTACCCCATACGGATCTCCAGATAAGCTGTTCACAAGGGTTTTTTTGCTTGATACGCATCAAATACGCATAAATTATGCAAATTAGGTACTTAATTAGCATATTTTGCGCTGAAAATCTAATCAGGTCGAGAACATCTGGCCATGGAATAATTGGTAGGAAACGGCACTATCTCATTAGCATGAGCTGCTCTGTTATTTAAATAGCGTATTGTTATTTAAATTTGGCCTCAGCTCGTATAGATGGCGCTAGTCATGGCATGCAGACGGAGCCTGTTCGAACCAGTGGAAGTGTACAGGCATGTTTAATTGATGCATAAATCACCGTTCTGTATATAGGTATAAACTGGTATATTTTGTACACGATTTCTTTATACAACAATGGGGGTGATATTAAATGTATTAAGTTTATAGAATGTGACATTTACGTGCCTTTTTATTGTCTGTACGTGCAGAGCTCCGCCGAATGAAGCAGCTTGAAGCTATAGATGGTGCCAGCGTGGCCGTCCCTGGCTGCATATGTAGAATTCAATTCCAATAATATTGAATTATATCAGATTCATTTCAAGCAAACACCATTGGTCTGCTTTTAAAAAGAAATGTTAATTCCCAAGATATATAATCGAGTATAACAATGTCATTATATTATGTCAAAACAGCCGTAGAGCTTAAAATGTTCAAGGACACTGGTTACGAAATTTCCACAACGGCGTTTGGTGATAGAAATATGAATAAGGGATGAAGTGGTCTTCATTTCTGATCGGTCAGATGTGGTGTAAAAGATTTTGACTTAAAATACTACTTGTATTTCATACCTTCTCGAATTTCCATCGCATTATTGACAGCAAGTCCTAATTTCGACATTGCTATTGTAAAAAGTCATTCCCTTCTCAAATTAGCAGACTTTCAATAAAAAACATATCTCTGGTGCCTAATGGAAATACCAGTCCGCCATTACGGGTGCAGAGGTCAGTGGTCTCAGACCGTATAGTGGGCGCACTTTCAAGCTTGGTACCCAGACAAACGAGAACCTAGACCAATGACTTTGACTCGCGTAGTGAAGCCGACACTGCTTAGCAACGAATTTGACAAGGACGCATACCCGGACGCAACAAGCAGACATGTTCGCGTCTATGGAACATGTTGCATTTGACGCGGCGATAACGGCGCAGTAATCACGCAAACGAGCGCGTCAAACATGTATGCGATATTTCTCCGCGCCTAGTAACCCCGTCAATCCGTCAATATCACCTTGGATACGGGGCTTCACCTCCCGCTGTGGTAAAGGATGGGCAGTAATAGGTCTAGGTGGTATGTCTATGGCTTGGTACTCGCATTGAACAGACAAAGTTCGCATACTGAATGACGGCTTTATTTGTCAACCGTAATTAACATGATCAAGGGGTCGAACATGAATATTCATAACCGATCAATAACTGGACTCATTTTCTACCAAGCAAACCAGCGGGATTTGTCATTGCTTTACGTGTTTAATAGAACAACCGTGAGTTTAGTGTCACCCCCTTGATCTGGCCACGCTACTCCCCACCAAGTTACGTCACTGTACCCCATACGGATCTCCAGATAATCTGTTCACAAGGTATTTTGCTTATTACGCATAAATTATGCAAATTAGGTACTTAATTACCATATTTTGCGCTCAAAATCTAATCAGGTCGACACCCTTTGGTCATGCTACCCCCTATAAAGTTTCATCATCATAGCACTTACGGTTCTCAAGATAACGCGTTCACAAGCTTTTTCCGAACACACACACGCACCCCCACACACACGGACACACACACACCATAGTGATTACTAAGTCTCTCCCTGAACATTCAGGCGAGACAAAAACTGATAAAATATACTAAATATGGTGCGAAAGTGGAATAAATGCGCGCGAAAATTTGCACTTTTGGGGCTAAAATGGGGAAATATGAGGTTAATTTGGTCAGAAACCCATATTCAGGCGTCAACATTGAGGAGGGGAAGATTGGATGGAGCATCCCCCTAGCAAAATATTGGGGGGATTTTCCCCCATCCCCTGCAATCTATGCCTATGACGGTGGATGTTTATCCATGTATACTTAGGCCTTGGCTTAGTCAGTCTCTACCAACGCACTGCAGGGTTTATTGTTCTATTGTGTCCGATTTGAGCGCTGACATATACGCCGTAGAAGTGACGTCATAATCGGATTAACTACCATAGCAATAGATGAATACAATTTTTGAATATACCGCGCTTCTCTACAGCAGGTTGCACTCATGACCTGTCTTCAATCATATAATCATGATAATAGATTGAATACAATATCGCTCTTTTCAAAGAGACAGGTGCAAGTGATTAGCATTTCTTTGACATCTATGCATTGGTACCGCATGAACGCTAGTAAAGCGGCGCGATACAGTCAAAATTGTATTCATCTATGGTAGTAATCCGATTAACTATGTCACTTACATGGTACAAATGCGCATTTAAAAAATTTACCATACCGTAGGCCTATTGAAACTAAACTGGTGAAAACCTACGGAGCAAACGGGGAATAAATACGGCACTTTTGGGGCTAAAATGGCCAAATATGTTAATTTCGACAGAGACCCATACACATGATACACAGGCGTCAACATTTGGGGGAGGGGATGATCAAAATCAAATCGACACAAAGGAACAATGCGTTACATAATCTATTGCGCCTCCACGAATATGATAGCTGTATGCTCTCTACCCCATACAAAGGCTGAAATCAATACATGTACAACGAGCTACAGTACCGGACAGGTACTCCAGGAAGATCGTGTGCTACTGAGCTTGTCACCATGTACCATGACTGGGCGTCCATTCTGGATGAACGCTGTCCTCCTAGAATTGATGCTGTGTTCCCTGATTGGTCCAAGGTCAGCCATAGTCTTCTTCTGTCTAAGCTTCATGGATATGGTATGTGGTCAAATCCTCGTACCTCTATATTAATAGAATCCATAGAGTACAATACCTTGGTGAATTCTCCGACTGGATTTGTGTTAGGTCTGGCCGCCTGAGGTCCCACAAGGCTCCATTCTTGGCCCCCTACTTTTTAATGTCCATGTTCTTGATCTTCCCTGTTTTGTTTCATCGCTCTTCCACAGTATGCCGACGACACGGTCCTTTATAGACCTATCACATCTCCCCAGGATGAAGATATTCTTCAGGATGACTTAGATGCAATCAGGACGTGGAGTACCATCAAAAGACTTCCCCTTAATGCTGCTAAATGAGTGGAAATGCATATTACCAGATCCCGCCCTCTTTCTGTTAGATATCACATGGATGATATCCCTCTTAAAACCGTTTCTACGCACAGCACCTCGGCGTTGTCTTGTCTTCAAACCTTGAGTGGGGTCCCCATGTTGACACTATCACTAGTAAAGGCCCTTGTTGAACGTTTGCTTGGCTCCATCCAAAGAATCCAACGATCCAACAATCCGGATACCATGAAGAAGCTTTTCTTTGCTCTGGTGAGACCTATCCTGGAGTACCAGTTTGGGCTCCTAACAGAGAGGGTCAGAAAAATAAGGTGGAAGGGTCCAGAGAAGGTTCACCAGATACTGTTTTCCTGGTCCCTGGCAGTCTTACAGTACAAGGTTCCAGACCCTTGAGATTGCCACCATTCTTTCTCGCTTTGATTATCTTTGCATTATGTTTGCTGTTGGATGTCTGTGGAATAAATACAATATTAGCTGGGCTGACTATATCAAGCTTAATAATCTTTCCTCCAGACAAGCAGTCAACATAGATTTCCGGCATTTCCATTGCAGCCGAACTGACGCTTTCCATAATTCCCTCTTTGTCGCATTCCCTAAGTTATGGTCCACCTTACCTCCAGTGAAATTGTTTTTAGTTTGTTTTCTTTTTCGCAAAACTGCATAGTTGTATGTACCCGCTTACTATTTGGTTTATTTTTTTTGGCTTTTTTCTGCTTTTGTATGTATGTTTGCCTGGATTCATCAGGAATACAATATTAAGATTTCAAAGTTTTTCATAGTATAATTCCAAGAAAAAAACTCCAAAGAAAATCATGTTATAAACTGGGACAATCCTAAAATCCTCGCAATGGACGACACACTAGAAACACCAGATGGATAATAGACTGGCCCCAGTCTCGGTTCGGTTCCATCTCTGGATAATGTAACAATAAATAATTACATAATGCCCTATGAAAAAATATGAAAAGTCCTGTAACCCCCCCTTATTTTCTTCAATGCCAAAAACCCATTCTTCTTCATCCACAAATCGGCGCCACTAATTACACCCACCACAGTCAACCATGCAGCAATATAGAAATATACTCAGTATTATAAGTGAACGCGAAAGTCCATTGAGCGCTGATTCCAAGACTGGTCCAATATGTTAGAGATCTCCTTCCAAATATTCGTTCAACGAAGCACGTTGTTTCCGATGTCACTTACGAAAGCCCCGCCCAGTTTCAATTCAAATATGGTAGCACAAAGCTATGCCGCGGGATGTGACGCAAGATCGGATGGGACACTTGTCAACAACTGAGAGGTATTGAGCTCAAGTGGCACGCGTCTGATAGACCCATGGTACGAGCAATAATAAAAGGCGACCACTCGACTCGGACTTAGGCCTATTGTCCATATTGCGTATATTATCGCATGCGGTTTGCAAATGTTTGCACATTATTTAGCTAGGGAAGCCTTTTCACATCTCCCCGCGCTGCCACCCTTCGTTGATTGGTCGGATACAATATCGTTGTTTTAGTCGCTACACAAACGTTAATGTAGTGAAAACATGGATGTGGTATATAGAAAGATTGCGTGATTCCAAATCCGTAAAAGTGAACTCCCAGCATTTTGTGGGAACTTGAAGGCAAATTGCTTACAGACTGGGAGGGTCCATGTATTGGGTTGATTTTTAATGCTATGTAATCTACATTACCAGTCGTTCTCCATGGACCCGAGGGAGGGTCTAGATGGATAAGGGAGTCCATTTGGATCCGGAGGAAGTCACAACCAAGTATGAGAGAAAGCCTAATGAACGGCGACGAGGGGGCCTACCAACTGAGTCACGTCTACAACCAATTGATCCTGAGGGCGTCATCATCTTCTGATGACATCATACCCCCGGGGTCATACCATCCAACAAAGGATCGATTGGCAGACACCATTGAGAAAGGCAACAGAGTGGATTGCCGATACTGTATGGAAAAAAGTGAGTTTTTTTCTTGGAATTATACTATGAAAAACTTTGAAAAAATCAAATCAATCTTAGGAATCAACACAAAAACGACACAAAAGAAATGCTCAAACACTAATTATTAGCCGAGTATTTATATGAATGAATTCATAACATAAGACATCTATTATATCTAAACCACATGAAAAACAGTAAGGGAAGTAAAGATCTTGCCCAATGTTAGTATTTATTCCAGCTCCAGTGACTTCTCATTAATTTCCCAGGATTTTTGGATGCATTGAAATAGGTTTTCAGTGGAGACCAAGGTGCCCAATTAGGCGATTTGTGGCAAATTTGGGTGTTTTTTTTTTGCTGTTGTTGTTGAAGTTGTTTTGAAAAATTGGTATACTGATGTAATGGGAGGCAAAAAAAGCTGAATAGAGAAAGTCAGCAACCCCCCCAAGTTTCCATGCCCCTCCTGTGAACATTGGCCTACCAAGGAAAATATGCAAGAGGTGTCACTGGAGTTGGAACAGAGATTACAAATATCATTATACTTCCATCATTTTTGTAAGTAAGCTATACCTTTTACAATCATAAATACTTCCAATCTCATGTGCCCACAACATCAGACTTGACAATTCATTTCCAGTGTTACAGAGGTCATGGATTCAAACAGAGGAGATGTAATTACATCATCTCTGATTCAACCATCTCTTTTTTCTTTACTAATTCTTTTTGCCGCCTTCTTCTTCCACCGCCCCTTCGCTTTGGCCGCCCCTGCTTTTACTCCCGAGTGGCTGGCGCCCCAAAGCCCCCCAAAATACGTGCATGGGAATCAACACAAAAACAACACAAAAGAAATGCTCAAACACTAATTATTATCAGAGAATTTATATGAATGAATTCATAACATAAGACGTCTATTATATCTAAACCACATGAAAAACAGTAAGGGAAGTAAAGATCTTGCCAAATGTTAGTATTTATTCCAGCTCCAGTGACTTCTCATTAATTTCCCAGGATCTTTGGATGCATTGAAATAGGTTTTCAGTGGAGACCAAGGTGCCCAATTGGGTGCATTTGTGGCAAATTTTTGGTGTTTTTTTTGCTGTTGTTGTTGTTTTTTTGAACAATTGGTATACTGGTGTAATGGGAGGCAAAAACAGCAAAAATTAGGTATAGAGAAAGTCATCACCCCCCCCCCCCACACACACACACACTTTCCATGCCCCTCCTGTGAACATTTCAATAACCTCAATTAAACACTTGTAGTGCAAAATTTGACCTCAAGTTGCAGAGTATGAATTTGTGTACCCAAATTTTCAAAGGTCATTTAAATAAATGTACAAAATGTATTGGGGTTAAAGAACTGTGCCCCCGATAGATGAGCATGTTGTGGATCCTAGTGAGGTGTCACTGGAGTTGGAACAGAGATTACAAATATCATTATACTTCCATCATTTTTGTAAGTAAGCTATACCTTTTACGATCTCAAATACTTCCAATCTCATGTGCCCACAACATCAGACTTGACAGTACATTTCCAGTGTTACAGAGGTCATGGATTCAAACAGAGGAGATGTAATTACATCATCTCTGATTCATCCATCTCTAAATTCCACCCACTGGTAGGTCTTCGAAACTCAGGGTCTTTAAGCTATTGCTTTTGTTTTAAGGGGGTACTACACCCCTGGCCAATTTTGTGCCTATTTTTGCATTTTCCTCACAAATTATAGCACATTGGTGACAGGTAAGATATGTATATCATAGGGGCAAGGACTACAACTACTGTACTAAAAATTCAGCAACTCAAAGCAAGTAGTTATTGATAAAAAAAAAAAAAATTGGTTTTTCCTCATTTTTTACTGTAAATCCACAACTGTTGTCTGTGCTGAAATAAAATTTCCAGTGCAGTAGTTGTAGTCCTTGCCCCTATAAATTATGCATATCTTACTTGTCCCCAATGCGCTATAATTTTTGAGAAAAATGCAAAAATAGGTACAAAATTGGGCAGGGGTGTAGTACCCCCTTATGTGTTCGGATATTTTTTGTGCGTAGTATAGTTACAATGCAAGGAGTTGCTTTTGTCCTGTCCATGTAGTTTTGGTGCTCTACAACATTATTTCACTATGAAAATTGTAGAGGGTGTAGCAAGCAAATGTTCTCAAAACAGATCCAAAATAAGTAAATTAGGTATTCACTAGAAATATTTCGATTCCAATCAGGAATCTTGTAGATAATATCGGCAATCTTTGCGACTGATCTTGATGACGTCACTTGAGTTGGTTGCCAATTGATGATCTGATCGAGTCTGTACGCCCCTCTAGAAATATTTCTAGTGAGTACTTAATTTAATTATTTTGGATCTGTTTTGAGAACATTTGCTTACCAGTGACTTTATGAACGATTCTGATGAATCTGTTCAGAGAGGGTGTAGCATAGACCCTTGATGCAGAAACTGACACAAACTCAATTATGAACATAATTCAATCATGTGAAATTGAGAAAGGTAGAAAACATGCAAAAATGTTGTCTATATTTGGAAAAAACTGAACAAGATTGAATATGAAATGATATAACTTTTATTCCTAGTTGTCAAACTAACGGATTAAGATTGAGCTATGCACTGTTTCAAAACAGGATTTTGTTTTTTTAAGTCAAAATATTTCTGTATTTTTCTGCTACAGATATTTTGATGCATAGACTGTAGATTACACAGGAGTGCTTAGATTTTGGTTGGGTTCCTGAAGGACAAGCATTTGAAACAGGATCAAATTTCTGAAAGAAATTTGGTTCTTTATGTCCTGCACCCCTGGCGGGAAACTCTGGCTACTACCTCCACTATCATACAGCTGAACAATATGACAAAATGCAAAATAGTTTTACAAAGAGTTGTACAAATAAGACACATCAGAATGCATATTGATGAAATATAGAGCGAGTGAAATGGATGGCATCAGAGGCATAAACCAATTTGCTTGAATAAAACTAATTTGATGTGCAAATCATTATGCACAATGATGTAAATGGGAGGGGCAGGTGGATGGTTTGGGGTATTATAATCAAGATATCAACAGAAAACAATACTAAATTTACAAAATACAGACTACTTAATATATTTTCAATACTGTTTACACAATATACATAAATAACAAGTGACATAGGAAATGCCTATATATTTGGCAGTGCTAGAACTAGAGCATGCCAATTCGCTACCCTGTGGGCTCGTAAAATTCTGTCACTAAAGTCAGTAGCAAGACAGACTCAATCCATGGCATTACCCGACTGTTGTTTTCTTAACTACCCAATGAACCCATTCAAAGATATCCCGATTCAAAAAAATTTGACAAATACTTTGGTCTCACCACGCCTTTCCAATCCCAACCATTCCAAAAAATCCAAAAATCACCTGCCTTTTTCTTTATCTTTTCAAAAAAACACCTTTAAAAACCCAAATAAGTGACAAAAATGCTCTGCGCCTTCATTTATGCCTTTATTTATGATGTACACTCCTCAAAGGAATTAAAGGATCAAAACATTTCATTCAATATTTTTCAAAAAAAAAATCTTTCAAGATGTTTTAAGTTCCAGATGAAACAGTCATGACGAGACTTTTTACAGTGTTTGGTAGAGCATGGACAAGGCCACATAATATAAAAAGATATTTCGATTAGGTACAAGTATGGTCAAGATAATCTGGATGAAATTTTTTGATCCTTTCATTACTTTGAGGAGTGTATATTCTCTATCGTGTGAGCAGTTTACAAACATGGGACGTCCACATTTACAAATCAGATCATTTTCCCATCTAGAAATAACCATTACCTGGCATTGTCTGACATGTCGGAAAAAAATGACCGACTGGCCCACTCTCTTATGTTCCACACAAATCTTTTTTATGCCTAATTTATAAACTGAAACTATCTACAAGGGCAGCCACTGTGGACATAGGTATCTGATTCTAATCATTGAAATATCATTTTCCAACAAAATAGGAAAAAGGCAATCATTGGTATTGTAAAACAAGAAAGTGCCAGGGCGTAACCAGGTGGAACTGGGAGATTGACCCCCACAGAAAATTTTCAGGGATAAAATGGGGATGGCAAAGAGAAAATTTTTCTTCAAAATGGGACAAAAAATTGACATATGGGGACAAAAAAATTGGCCTTGCCTCCTCACACTAAAATCCTGGCTACACTACTGTGCCCACTTGATTGCAGTGGTCTTATAGCACACATCAAACACTCTACTGATCTTCTTTCTACTAAATGAATCTTATAACAAACATGGTTAACATGGAAATGAAACAAAATGGAAAACATAATAATACTACAAAATGAAACTTAATAAAAATAATTCTAAAAACATATTTACACTGACAGTTTGGACATAAACTGAGCTCAAAAAGAAACTTATAATTTTTACAACTTGTGAATCACAAGGTCATATCTTAAAATACTGTCAATCAAAATGAACCAAAATTACACACAGGATTACCTTAATACTCTACTCAAAACACATGTCAGATTTTTCATTGACAGTAACCAAGCAGTTATCCAACTGACACAATAGCAAAATGCACAACTCACAAGTTGTAAAAAATTATAAGTTTCTTTTTGAGCTCAGTTTAGTAAAAACAACCTATAACCATTTCAAATAATGCATGTGCCAAACTTAGGACATTTAAAGCCTTTTAGGCATTACTTTTCAAACAGCCTAATCAATTTTAATATTATTTCTGAATTTTTCAAGTAATTTTGAGACAAACATAAAGCAACATCATACAAAACCTACGGGTTACCATACTTGATTAAAATAAATATATCATGGAAGTTTGAAGATTTTGTCTTCAGTCAACATTTAGTCTTCCAACCGAGACATCAATTGTACTGACATCCCAGTTGCCTTCCCAGAAAACCAAATCCAAGAAAACCAAAGAGTGGTTGAGCTCTGAAGGGCAACTATAATGGCGGTAGTCAATGATCTTCTTTTCTACTTTTGTCAATTATAGATGCTTTTAGCATGCAATTAACTACTTCTATGTAGTCATCAGTGCTCATACACTGTATGCGAAGGGAAGGGTGGCTTCCCAGTCCATCATATGGAAATTGCCTCATTAAATGGGCTTAACAGTTCAAAATCTACGCAACTGAGGAGTCAAATTTGTTCTCCCCAAACCAATGAAGAAGGGTAAGCTAAATTATAATGTACTGTTATTGAAACACACAATTTTTTGGATGGATTATATAAAATTGGCAACAACAAAAAACCCATTTTGTCAAAAAAATAATTTTTGGTATGCAAATTTCTGATGCCAGTCCTAACTCACAGCAGCTGAAAGGACTCTCCCATTATGACTTGCAGTACCATAATAGAACTGCATATGCCATAGAAAATGTATGCAAAATCCTTGAACTTTCAATTACCTAAATCAGAGGTGCTTTGACTTTTGTGTGAAAAAATTATGATCCCTGAAGTTGAACTTGAAACTCTCAACATCTCTCAAGCGATTCTTTCTTACTTTTTTGTATACATTCGCTATGGAGCATGCAATCCACTGCAATGCATGATGGGATAGTCCCTTCAACTGCTGTGGTCATAACTACTGTCACTTACTACATAATGTTAAATATGGTTTTTATGTAAGCAAATCTATTATTGCTACTTATGATTCATTCTATTATGTAAATATATATATAAAACATGTTACATAATAATATTATACATTGTTCTATAATCATCTAAATTTTCAAATACATTATTTGTTTTGTTTCACTGGAAATAAAAAACTTCTTTGGGCATAGCATAACAGTTATGTAACATAACAAGAAAGCACCGTATCTTTCAATCACCTGCATGTTCCGACTTGCATGTTCCAACAATGATTGGACAATGCAATAAAGTTCTCCATTCCTGGAAGTTCATAAATCCACATGCAATGACAAACATGCATCATTATGTAACTCTGGTGAACTTTTGCTCACTCTGTGACTAACACACACACACACACACAAACCCCAAATACAGATATTCAACAATTCATTAAGACAATACAGAACTGTGCCAACAGGAGAGGATCATATGTGACGTGTCATGTCAAAAGGAGACACTTTTGGGCAGGATCGTAAATGGAGAAATAGCTAAAAAATTTCACAATTTGGGTTTGTTGCGAATTTGTGATGCTATTAATGTTTAAGATATTGTCTGATGGTTTCAGACCGGAATATAACTGGCATCTTGTAATTTTTGAGACATTTTTCAAGGTAATTCCTATTCTCAACATTGTCAATAATATTTTTAAAGGCCGATATCTCAATTTCCAATTTTATAATACCTTATAATAAACTTGTGAACTCAATATCTTCGCTTAGGAATGTCCGATTACATTGGGGAAAACGGTGTTGTGGAGCAAAATATCTCTTTATTTAAGATAATTATGTAAAGCCTCAAAATTGATAACCTGCCCAAAAGTGTCTCCTTTTGACATGACACGTCACATATGAGCTCACATCAAAAGTGAATTATATCAAAACATAATCAAGTTTTCTGCATACCAAAGAGTGCAGTTTTAAATACATAAACTCTACTAAACTGTTTTGCTAAATCCTTTTTTAGTGTAATATTCGCAGTAGCATGCACATAATGCCAAGCATGTGCATAGGACCTTGTGCAAAACAATATGTGCTTGACGGTTAGTAATACACTTCATTTGTAAAAAAGATTTGGCAAAGCATTTTAATATACAAAGTAATTCTGTTCGTTATAATGTGCTTTGGTGCAACTTACTGGATGTTCAATATGAACAATGAAATGAATCACACATATTTCACTCTATAACACAAAACTCAACCTGCTATACAAGTTTTTAAAATGTCCCTCTTGATCAAAGTAATTCAAATTGTGTTTTGAACAAAATTTCCACGCCGATTAAAAACACTGTTATTGCCCCTCGGCAAACCCTCCTCTCTACTTCAGTGGTTCAGTCCATAATCCCAGAAGACACTATTTGATATTTATGACATGTGTGGGTATCTCCAATCAGTGATGGGGTTGTGTGTTTCTTTGACTGTTTGAGGTGAAACCCATCTTAGGATGTATGATGGAGCACCAGCTTTGTCATTTGTTCCTGCAAGTAAAACAAAACGAAATGAAGAAAAAATAAGTTTACCAAATCTAAAGGAGCATCTTGTAGGTTAAGACTTTCTTAATACAGTGGAAACTTCGTTATCACGAGATCGCTGGGTCGGCATGTTTAGCTCAGATTAAGCGGAGTTCGCTTTTAAAAGTCAGGTACAAAATATGTGTCGGAAGACTGCATGTCTCAGTGGGCTGTACAAGCAAAACTTCATTGGTCGAGTCTGCATAGCCGTCTTCATTATTTTATACTAGATTTGCAGCCTCCGAGCAATGTCACAGTTCGAAATTCCCTCAATCGGTATGATAGGCTAATACCGGGTAATTGTTTTTGATTTTCGTCAAGAGGCATTTTTCTCACAGCTTTCTGATGAAATTCAGATTTTCTCAAGCTGATTAGGCTATCGTAAACAAATAAAACAATTACCTCTGACGGCGATATCGGGATTTCCCTACTTCCAGCAGCTAGTAAACATGCCTTGAAGGGTTTCCCACTTTCAATCCAAGGCGGACTTCGCGTTTGCGATTGGTTAATTTGATATGTCGTCAGCAATAATTGGCCTTATATGGCAAATTTCGTCATGACTTGATTTATAACATCTAAAAATAGGAAAGGGAATCCTCATTTGCCGCTAAAGTGATGTCTCGAGCGAGTATTTTGTCAACTTCTCACATGATTTAAATCATAAATTTACCTTGGGAAATTAGCTAGTTTTATCCATCATAAAAACAATAGAAATCAAAAGCTTTGACTGACAGCAAGTGCTCGTATTATGCGGATTTCGTAATATTTACCTCGTATTAAACAGTTTATTTTGTACAGTAAATAATAGGGGAAAATCGGGGCCACGAGTTTCTGTTCGTAGTAAGCGGTTTCTCGCATTAAGCGATCTCGTATAACGAGTTTCCACTGTATGTGGTTTATGAGGAATTATAATATTACATGTGATGATTTTAGGAATTTGCTCTTGTAAGTCCCAGGTGGAAAAATGCTTAATCTTAGGAACTGCAAAAACATCACTCATTTACTAAACTTACTACATGTATAAATCACTTTATATCTTTTACTTTCAATTGACATTCTTGCCCAATTAACAGGTCTCATCAGGGATGTAAACGGATAGCAGACCCATTTCCTGAAAACTGATCATGAGCTTCCTCATTTCTCCTCTATCCCCCGGAGAGTCACATAAAATGGTGGTCCCGTGTACCAGACAAGCATTCCTTTTCATAGAGAGCTGGGGATCAGCCCAGGCCTGTTGTCTGTCACCCTCAACATTGAGGTCAACTTGCGCTGCCTTTAGAGCTTGGCAGCATATTGACCCATGGCACGCTTTGAGGGTTGCAATCATCCAAAAAGCATGGATATATGCCATTGTATTATTATTACTTGCAAACAAATAAAATCCTGGCTCCAGGCTTGGTTTAATTAATGTGATTATAATGTTGAACTTACCTGAGCCACGAGCACCACCAAATGGCTGTTGTCCAACCACAGCTCCTGTGCACTTATCGTTGATGTAGAAATTACCAGCGCTATCCCTCAAAGCTGACTGAGTTGTGTCGATTACACCCCTGTAAACGAAGAAAAGCCAGAGTTTTATATAGCACTCTTAAATATGATTATTACACTTAACAGAAAGACACTGACCACTATGGCCCTGACACACATTATAAACCATTTAGTATCATTCTTGGATGCAGCTCTATACAGGCGCAGTACCCTAGTCAGCCTAATTAAAGAATAATCATCGCAGTCAGGATCATCTCCCCAAGTTTTGTACGGGTAGATCCTGGATAATAATTATTAATAAAGCAGCAAGTTCCTTGTTCAGGTGGTTTCAAAATAGCGTTATTTTCCCTGATAACAGAAAAGACAGTGCGGATGCTCAAACTCGGACCGTCATGCACCATAGTTTACCTCCCATTCCAGAAAAATACTGCACTTAAGATTTAAAAAATATATTTTCTGTCAAATTGCAAAATATTAAAACAAGACTTTTATTGCCAGTTCAAACTAACTAAAGGATTAAGCTACATGCATCTTTCATTTGGCAAAACAAGGTATTTAAAAAAAAATTTTTTTAATATCAGGAGTAGTGCCTTACCAATTGAGCTAACTGGACAGTTTTACTTGTCAAATTAGATGAGAATCCTGCGGAGTAATACACAACCACAAGTCCCTAAGCATCCTAATGACCAACAGTCCATTGCACAACATTTGATTTATTATAAAATTGTGCCCAAGGTTACTCAAACTTTGAATATGACTAAACCATCATCAGTCGGCTGTGGAGCAGGCGACAAGCTTTCTCCAAATGTTGAGATCTTGGGCTAGCAAAACAATTTTGTTTGGCTGCAGCATCCCTTCAGTATCTCCCAGGAGGTGCTGGACATACTAGAAGTATAGTGTGCTTGCGGCCGTCCCGGTTTCCTCTACCCATGTGGTGGAAAATAAAGGGCATATTCTTTCACAGGCTCGTCGTCTGTAAGATGCATTATATGGTCGAGAAATTTGAGTTGATGAGTCTTGAATCTGACTACAGGGGGGGTTTTGGCTCACTTCTCTTTAGATACTGTGGATAGATTTTTAATACTTACTGATCACGTGCAAAGATAGCACCTGTAAGACCATATTCAGATGTTCCATTAACAAGCTGTATGGTTTCATCGTACTTGTTCTCAGGGTATACATAGACGGCTACTACTGGCCCAAAGATCTCCTCTGTCATCAACTTGTCGTGTGGGTCACTGGTTTCAACAATTGTTGGTTCTACAAAGTATCCCTTACTGTATAAATAAATGGGAAAATACTGCTCAATGAAAAATATAGTTGGGGTACCCGGCAGTGTTCAAAATAAGGAAAATGGAGGATATCTAACGTACAAAAATTGTAGAACATTGTGTCTTTTTATTGTCATTTTCATTGGCATTGCTGATAAGATTAAATATGTGAACTTAAAAGTGCACATTTTTTTTTTTAGCTTAGTTTCGTTTTGTCATATATGTGACATGTTCTGATCCAATCAGGCCAAAGTCCACAATTGTTGCAAAGAAATGACCAGAAACATGCGAAAATGGCATATAAAGAGTGTACAACTTTGCAACCAAGTATACCAGGTACTTTCAACAGCAGTAAGATTAGGTATTAAGCAAGTTAGTTTAATATGGTAATAACACAATTTTCAAAATTTCCAACTTGAGTCTGATTGGATCAGATCATGTCACTTACCTCTTATCACAGTTGCCACCTGCTAGCACCGTAACGTTGGGATTGCTCTTTGCATAGTCAAGGTAGGTTTTGATATTGTCAAACGACTGTGGAATACAAGTATATGCAACACAGATTATTGTTAACACATTTTCACTCTGTTCAATTAACAAACATGGAACAAGAAACCCTGGTAGACCACCCCTTACATATATAGATGTCCTCAAGCAAGACACAGGATTGGAAGCATCTGACCTGGGAACGGCGATGCAGGACAGGGGGATATGGAAAGCTGTTGTGGTTCGGGAAAACCACCCGAAATAAGCACCCGAAATAAGCAAGCAAGCATTAACAATAGGCAAGACTCCCAACATTTTGTGGATTGGAATGTAGGGGAGTAGCTGGGTATTATAAGCCAGGGGCAAGGACAGGGCATGGAAGATATGGTGAGTTGTTTTACGCCAAAATTAATGATGCCACCCATGTTATACAAGACAACAGATACACACGTACAGCAGCTAATAACAATACCTCCTTAGAATCAATCAGTCCCATTGCTGCTATGCATCTCGGATTGAATCAAATAGCATGTATATGTATCGCGCCAACACTAAGCGTAATCCTCTTGTAGTATGCACACAGCGCCAAGCATCCTGCCCAAAAGTGTCTCCTTTTGACATGACACGTCACATATGTGCTTGCTTGATGGAATGTGCTATATAGGGAGAACTACTCACCTTGCCATCAATTACAGCCGATAAAAATGAAGTGAAATCATTGGTCTGCAAAATACAAAAGAATGGGCAATTGTTTTAGGAACATTATAAGCTTTAGTTTTAGAGGTGCTGTAAATGCTGCTGCAAGCATTTTGTATCAACCTCATGGAATTCCTGATCAAATGGATTCAAATAGTCTACATTATACAATGGTCATGTGAATTGACTTTTAAGTATGCTTTAATAAGCTAGACACATGACTAATGCAGAGTCTGATGTGCTAATGTTCTTGACTAGCAATTCCAGTTAAAATCCATACACCCCCTATGGAAGCCATGAACTTAATCTCCCACTCAGGGGGTGTAGATTCCAATTCAGGTAACCTCATTTGAAATTCACACTCCCTGTGTGGAAGATTGAGGTCATGTCTTCCATAGGGGGTGCATGGATTTCAACTGGAATAGCCCAATGCTGGAAGAAATGCACATACCCTAGTATTCTTCACACATTAACACCAATTCAACGATAACAGGTCGATAGTCGGAAGGGTCATTAGTCCAAAACCCAATAAGAGTTGTTATCAGGGCCGTTCCGAGGGATTTTGCCGCCCTAGGCAAAACCTCTCCCTGTCGCCCACCAAAGCATACCAAAAAAAGAATTAAGGGGTTACCCCTTGTTTACTACCCACGACCGTTTTCTTCTTTTTTATCCGCTCTCATTTTTCTTCCCTTTTCTTTCTCCCTTCCCGTTTTTTCTTTTTTTGCCCCCCCTTTTTCTGCGCCCCTCTGCGTTTGCCGCCCTAGGCGACTGCCTTACCTGGCCTAATGGTCGGAACGGCCCTGGTTGTTATAAATCCAAACACTTACCTAAACCCTAACCTAAACACTAATCCTAAATACAACCCTTACCTATTCCTATACACAACCCTGACTCTAATCCCAACTCTGCCCCTAACCCTGAGCTGACTTCATCTTTAATTCTAACCCTAATGCAAACTCTAACCCAGGGGTCCGCAAATAGCTCGCTTCCCGAGTGGCGCGCGGCGCCGTTTAGATTTTTAAAAAATTTAAATTAAAAAAAAAATCAAACCCTTTGATCAAACTTTGCAGGAATATCTCCAATATTCTACATTTTAACATTAAACAATGCGATTCCCATGTTATCCTTGTAAAGACAGGCTAAAATAGTACAAAATGTTGCACCAAATGGCATCATTTGCACCTCAAATTTCAAAAATTCAATAGCTTCCGAGTGGGGACACCCCCTCTGACTCCCCCCGGCGACTTCGCAGCCATTGAGTGGCGCTTTGCAGTTTTCTTTTATTTCATGTGGTGCTTCAACAAATCTATTTGAGGAAGCCTGCTCTAACCCTAAAGTTCACCCTAACCCAAACCCAGAACCTAAGCATAACTCTAATCCTAATATTTACCCTAACCCTATCCCTAACACTCCTAAACACTAACCCTAACATTAACCCTAAACTAATCCATAACTCTAATCCTAATATTTACCCTAACCCTATCCCTAACACTCCTAAACACTAACCCTAACATTAACCCTAAACTAATCCATAACTCTAATCCTAATATTTACCCTAACCCTATCCCTAACACTCCTAAACACTAACCCTAACATTCACCCTAAACTAATCCATAACTCTAATCCTAATATTTACCCTAACCCTATCCCTAACACTCCTAAACACTAACCCTAACATTAACCCTAAACTAATCCATAACTCTAATCCTAATATTTACCCTAACCCTATCCCTAACACTCCTAAACACTAACCCCAACATTAACCCTAAACTAATCCATAACTCTAATCCTAATATTTACCCTAACCCTATCCCTAACACTCCTAAACACTAACCCTAACATTAACCCTAAACTAATCCATAACTCTAATCCTAATATTTACCCTAACCCTATCCCTAACACTCCTAAACACTAACCCTAACATTAACCCTAAACTAATCCATAACTCTAATCCTAATATTTACCCTAACCCTATCCCTAACACTCCTAAACACTAACCCTAACATTAACCCTAAACTAATCCATAATCCTAAACCGTAACTTTAACCCTTTTCGGACTAACTACCCTTCAGACAAACCGGCTGATCCCAACTCAACACTTACAGGTCCAAGTTTCAGTTGTTTTGTTGTCTCCAGCATCTTTTCTTTGACTGTAGGCCACATGGAATCAGGCACATAAAGTCTTGAACATGCTGAACACTTCTGACCGCCATACTCAAATGCCGACCTCACCGAACAATTGACCACTGTATCAATGTCTGCCGACTTGTGAATAAGATGGTAGTTCTTGCCTCCAGTTTCTATGAGAGAACGTGTTTATGGTATATTAAGAACAAGATGTGTGGCACATGTGATAAGGACATTTAAAATCCATTCTTAGACAGTGGCTGTGGTTTAGCTTGCAAGCGCTGAATTTCATACATGTCGTCTATCACACGGTAGAGGATATGGTCCGCGTTGTTACGCAACACGCTTGTCGAGGTGTGCACTAGCTGTGCATAAGTGTAGTGCATAATATGCCACGCAGTACACACAACTGAATTTGTAAACAGGTTTATTTTATATACATATACAGGCGATTTTGCATATAAATAAGCAAAGGTCTTCAGCAGCAAAAGAACATGAAGTATAGGATATGCAGCTTATACTAGAGGAATCCAAATACATGCATTCCTACACCTGACTAGCAGCCTTTAGTTGGGTCCCCGTCGGCTACAATGCATACAAAATGTTAAATGATTCGGCCTTGGCGGAAAATTTAAACTGCATTCCATCACCCGTTTTACACCTTCCGCGAAAACACAGGTAGACAAAAGAAGTTTACAACACAACACAGTTCCAACAGTTGTGCAAATAAAAGCCGCCTTACACCTATAGAAGGTCGAGGAGGTTAATAGAATAATACAACATCTATTCATAGATGTACAAATGGATGATCAAAAGTTCTATGTATGAATTATGGATGCGACAGGATTACCTCTATTGTATATTATTATTCTATAGAGGTTATCCATGTTCTATAAGCTGCATGTCCTATCAACGACTGCTATACCTTGTTTAGGACATTTTAAAGAAGTACCTGCATGTGCAACCATGACTGTTTCAAAAAAATGACCGCCAAAGTCATGCAGGTAACTCCGAGGTCGTATTCGTTTGAATGAGGAATACTACGGGAACCAGTGCCTTTTGTTAGAAGTCACACATGAGTGAAGTGGATAACCTCTATTAACCCTCGTCTTTGCATCTTCTCTAGGTGTTAGGCGGCTTTTATTTGCACAATCGGGTGCTCAAAACCCCAGGTTGGTGCTAGCGGGAAACCAAAGATGGCCGACCAAATCCTGACCATGACTTGGCTCGTTGGATTCGTCTATAGACGCATTCCTACACCTGACTAGCAGCCTTTAGTTGGGTAGCCCTCAGCTACAATACACCCAAAATGTGAAATGATTCGGCCTTGGCGGAAATTTTAAACTGCATTCTGTCACCCGTTTTACATCTTCCGCGAAAACACAGGTAGACAAAAGAATGATTAAAGTTTACAACACAATAGGCCCTACAGTTCCCTTCGGCAAAACACACAGCTTCTACATGGTCTATTCGCTGTTGAAGGGACATAATAATCGGATTAACTACACCATATCAAACGCTACAAATGGATGTACTTGTGAATAAAAGGACTATGTATGAATAGATGCGACGGGATTACCTGCGGAATTATCTCTATTGTATTATTCTATTAACCCTCCTCGTCCTTGCATCTTCTCTAGGTGTTAGGCAGCTTTTATTTGCACAATGGGACGCTCAAAACACCAGGTTGGTGCTAAAGGCTACCCAAAGATGGCCGACCAAATCCTGACCATGACTTGGCTCGTTGGATTCGTCTATACCCTATGACACCAAAATTGAGAGTTTCCCACATTTTCAACAAGTAGACTAAACTAAAGTCTTTACATGCATATCATTCAGTCATGTTTTCTTGTATGTAAAAAAACTTCGATTCAACAATCCATACTGACTTACAGATACCAGTAAAGATGCAGGACAGAGAAAAATCACTTTGTGATCCATAACCTCATCCCCCAACTTACTCCAAAAAAGTTAGTAGCTTTTGATACCATCAGAAACCTGGGAATATATCATGATATTGTTAGACTATGCCATAGTCGATTTTTGATAAATAAAATGTTATTAATGATGAACGCATTCAGTTGCACTCGAAATTATACTGATATTTAGTACATCAAAATACTAGTATAAAATGGTTATGAAAAAGTTTAGGCTATATAATTATATTTGTGACAGTAAAAGTAAAGTATAGGCCCTACGTGAGGCTTATATTATTGAATGCAACATATCATAATGGCATAATTATAATGACACTTCAATACTGAACAATTCTAATTTTAGAATCTGCCAGTTTATTATCCGAAAAACCGACTATGGACTTTTACTTTTAAGCAGAACTTTACCCTGGGACTCACACACTGTCAATCATACTTGTTTATCAATAAAATCTAACCACAAGACTAAGCATGGTGGTACAATACGCGCTAGATGCATACGTTCATCCACCAGCACAAAAGCGCCGCATTCCCTAGATAGTTGTGTACCATGTATAGTTATAATGGTACCAGTACGCGACGGGAGGATTTAAACAATAACGAGATCTGGGCGACCAATCACAAGCCAGATTCATATTTAAAGATGCATTACATCATCACCAATTTTAGTTAGGCCAGAAATTGGCCTAACTCTCAAGGCAAAGTCAGTAGTCCACTTGGTAATCTAACAAACAGATGGCATACGGTGACTGAAAAGATCAGTTGTGAAAATCTATCAATTGTGCACTCATTAATTAAATCAGAATTTTAAGCTTAAATGTAATAGCCAGAGTAGTGCACAATTGGCAAGTGGACTACGGAGAAGTCTATGATATTGTGTGCATAAGCTTTCATGCAGAATCACATCATTTGACAATGTGGTTCGATTTGTATTTTAAGGCAGCCAAAATTACAACACAGTAACCTACGGGGTGTTGCAAGTGATTATACATAGCTCACAAATTCATTGTTCAAATCAACTGAAATTTTGGAAATAAAGGCTTTTTATAGCTATATCTTTTGAATCATACCCTAAAACGATGCTAAAACCCCTTTAAATAATACTCCTAAATTGATTTGAAGTGGGGTTTTAATTAGAGCTGCAAATCGCTTTTTTGAAAGCTCGCAGCTGATTGCACTTGGCTCAACTCATAATAGGTAAACATTTATTTAAGAAATAAAGGGTAATGCATTATCCTTTACACGCAAATAATGTGTCAGAGGCAGTAAAAACGTAAATAATGGGTAAGGCGCAGCCGAACCCATCATTTAAACGTTTTTACTGCCGAGGACACATTTGCGTGTAAAGGATAATGCGGCACGCTTTATTTCTATTCTATTACCAGAAAATAGTGCGATTTAAAGAGAAAATATCATTTTATTGGCACAAATATTTTAAGTTGTTTACTTTAAGGTGGAGCGCGTACGCATTAGTGACAGCGTGTATCGCTGAAATATTGCACGCGTAACCAAGCGTAATGCTGTGCGTATAATGTGTTACGGCGCCTGACCCATTATTGCAGAATAATGGGCTCTCACGTGACATGTTTTAACAAATCACAGTGCGCGATTTTGAATAATGGGTCGTAAGAGTAATAGAATTGCCTATAAAGTGTATTGAGAATAGGCTCTTCAATCAACCATTCTATATCAATCCAGAATAGTATACGATTCTTGCCTATCATGACTTATGACATATTAGTGGTTAGTATTACCTCCAACCAGTCTTGGGTAGGTGATGTATTTATCCAAGTTCTGAGCAACCTGCTTCCATATACCACTGAAAGTCCTTTATGAACAGAAATAAAAGAATTAAAGGATGTTACAAAGCCGACCACATACAAGAATTGGGATATTCCATTTGAAATTCTCCCTCCCCAGAAGGTATGTTTTGAATTTAAACCAGATTTGACAGTTCAGCCAAATCTTATCCCAACAAATGTGCAAATTGTTTTTGAGGGAGTATGGATTTCAAATGGAACAGGTTATAAGGAAGTCAAAGCGCATTGACTTTAAGAGGGTTCTAAAACTAGTACTAATGCTAAAAGGTAATGCTCACCATACATAACAAAGGGTTTATAAGTTCGTAATTCCCCTAAAGACTATCTAAAATAAACTCTAGCTTTTTTGTCAAATTGAACAATTATAATCCAATAGTAGCCTATTTTGTTTTACACACCTGGTCCAATTTACAATGTCAGGCATTGTTGTGTTCAGTTACAATAGCTCATTATGATAAGAAAAGATGCAGTCTTGAAAGTTGCACTTTGGTCCATTAACTCTAACACCTATTAATACCACAAAATACCATGATAATAACCACCGTGCATGCATTAATCTAAAGCCAAGAATTCTCCGCGTTGCGGAAAGTCCGCGAAAATCGCGGAATTCGGAGGTAAAGCGGAAAACGCTTCTCTGAGAAAAAAATAAAAAGATAAGCAAAATGACCTAGAAAAAGAAAAAAAATACAATTGAAAAGAAATAAATAAAATACTAAATGAAATATGTCTTCAAAATAAAGTAAAATCTGTCATAGATTTACCGTACAACGCCTGCCTACCTCCCATTGCAGCTCGAGTATCCCACAATCCCGACCTTTTGAATGTAAGATTCTTGTGAAATTTTATTATGTCAGAAATGTGCTAAAATTACAAAGCGGAGAAAAGCGGAATTTAGCATTTGTAAAGCAGAAAATTCTTGGCTCTACATTAATCCCACGCAATCACCCAAGTGCTATATGCTATATGCTATATACCAGCTGGTGATCGTGTGCTTGGTACCCTAGGGGTCTAAGGTTCAAAATCCAAGGGTACCAATGCAAGTGACTTTGTTATTCATCTTCTCTCCTTTTTTGTTTTTTCTTAAACTCCCGATAGCAAAAAGCAGACAGCACAAAGCATGCAGAATGTAATCTACAGTTTGGTATATTCTAAATGCTTTGTCAGAGTTGAATAGCTATAATAAATTATTTTGTCATAACTATATTATATTTAAAAAAGTCTCAGGGGAGAACTTAGAACTTGTGAACTCTTTAGTAACATAGTACACACATGCATAAAAACACAGGGTAAGAAGAATGCATGGTACAAGCAAGTTAAAATCCACCAAAAATTAATATGCCAAGCATGAGACAATGTACACACAACTGAAGTTTTGCAATATTTCTATCTACCTCCACATACAGCGTTTTTCTATTGAACATGCGGTATAATAAAGAATAATTCCGGTTAGAGGTTAAACCAGAATATTCCTGCTCACCATGATTTTCTACTGCGCTAAATACCGGGTAAATACCCGATGCCGCTTATGTCATTTGCATACTTGCCGGTTGTAGGTCATTGCGCAATGCATGATCGCATCCTGTGGCGAACCGGAATACAGAGGCTGTGGTTTTCTATTTATGAAAGCCGGCTCTCCTCTACGGAAAAAATCCTAGTTTTAGAAGGATTAATGCCGGCGAAAAAGCAGCGAAAATTTAGCCGGCATTCACGGCCAAATACCGGAGGACGACATTTTCTACTGGTAATTTTCAATCCACAAACCGGATAAAAGCCGGCTTTTTACTTCAATAGAAAAACGCTGAATATATACATCTTTTTAAATGAGTTATATTAAGCGACTACCTAGAAGTTTGGCATCTACCGTTCAATTAGTCACTTACGCATTACTTCCAGTGAAATTAACGGCAGCCAGGTGAGGTGAACTTGTGATTGCATCACCAAAATCAGGGCCAGTGGATGGAACAAAATTGATGACACCATCAGGAACACCTGCCTCTCTGAGGATGTTAAAGATGCGGTAACTTGGTTGGATGCAGGAGCGGCTAGGCTTCCACAATACGACATTGCCCTACAAGAGAGAAGGGGGAATGGATATTTTGGCACTCACGTTGAATTTTAGACCTTTAGGCATTCCCTGATATAATAACAACCCTGTCCAACCTGTGCTGAGCAATTTGGAAAAATCTTGCCCGATCCAGACCTATTGATTGCAAGGCACCCTAGACTGGGTGATCCGAACTTCGGCAAGCCTCATTCCAATCTGTGCTAGCATTTTCAAGATTCGATCTAATTAAATGTGAATGACGTGATTGGGGCTCGAGCAAACTGGCATATGAAAAAATTGAGAGAAAAAATCAGGACTCAGCGGGATTGAACCCGGTCGCTGGTAATCCAGCGACCGGGTTCAATCCCGCTGAGTCCTGATTTTTCTCTCTCAATTTTTTCATATGCCAGTTTGCTCGAGCCCCAATCACGCATTTAAATTATAATTTCTCGGCTTGCATCGTTTATTTCCGATCCTCGCATATATTAATTTGTGTTTCGCATTGTCTTACACCCTGCCAGGGTGAAGCATATAGGCCGCCTCCTTCTTCATTATTTAATTAAATGTGAATTGAAATCAACCAAACATACATTTAAATTTATGTCATGTACACTGAGCTGTCAATGTGCTGTGTGTAGTGGATGATGTTATAGTTTTCAGTAGTTTTTCAGTGTTCTGCCAATTTGGCGCAGTTTGTGGCGTATACAGAAATAAGGTTCTGATTGGCTAATTGAATCATGTCATCATCACATCAGCACCTCATTCGCAGATCAAGCTGCACATAGAATCGTGTGACCTAGTTCTTTTTACGCAATAATCAGACAAGAGCAGACGGACACTGCTGAAGTAATTTGCTGAATAGGTGACAATCCTAGTGTTCCTACTCAGTTCTCACTTCGCGGATGGAAACGTCTGTACCTTTGAATTGTTTGCATCAAGTATTAATATTTAGTAGATATGTTCTGTTGATCCCAAGCTGAACTGGAAGAAATACCTGCTTATTAATTGGTGATAACTCACCCGACCCAACCTGTCGATATATTTGATGATCTGTCGATTTAAAAATTTTGTAATCCAATTCGTTATCAGTCCGAGGTATTTTGGATTTTCGGGTTGCTGCAAACAATAACGATGACAAAGTTTCCAAACACAGCTTTACCAAAATACAAAATGCTATCACTTCACTTACCATCATTGCAGGGGTACCAGCTAGATTTCCACCAATTGCAGCAAAATTAAATGGGGAGACAGCTGCCACAAAGCCTTCCATACCACGCATGACAAATTTATTGCTGCTTACTTCTGTGCTCAAGGGTTGCCAAGCTGCTAGGTCCAATGCATACTGTGCGTGAAAGCGGTAGAAATCCGCCAGCTCAGTGACAATGTCTATTTCTGCTTGCCATACTGTTTTTCCCTGTGATGTAGAAAGAGGAATTATGAGGAACATATATCATCATGATCATGCACAGGGGAATATGACCCAACAGAAGACATATCTATTGCTATAAACCTTTTCCGTAATTGCCCACCTTTCGCCATAAATGGGGTAAACATCGCTGTCACGTGACAAAAAATGTCGAAAGCTAGGGCAAATCTCGCCGTAGATGGGGTAATCGTAACAAAAAATATCGAAAGCGAGAGAAAATTCCATGTTTACCTCATCTATGGCGAAAGGTGGGCAATTACGGAAAAGGCCTATTGATGCTAAGTTAGTCAGTTACCTGACTTTATGGTCCCCTCCCACTTACAAACTGGTTATTTTGCCTTCATCTAACCTAGATAGTTTTAAGAGAGTGAAAATAAGAAATCCAAATTGTGATATTTTCATATGGCACCTCTAGTGCAATGAATTTTGTACTGGTAACACTGGCCATTTTCCCGCATTCCAATATGACTTATCGTAGTATACAATATTGAAGAATCACACTAAAATGGCCAGGAATCATGTGTTATGGACTGTTAGTACATGTAGTTAAAACATGATTGGCTGTCATCAAATTTCATTTTTGAAGCGATGATTTGTCGAATTTAGGTGTTTTTATTGGTATTTCATGATTACTTCTATAAATTTCTGTTTTCAACTCCTGATTCCACAATTTTCTGTTTTTTGTATTGCAAAAAAAAAAGTTTTAAGGTCATGGCGATTTAGGTCAATCAAGTTAATGTTCCTCTTACCTGGACAAGCATGCCAGCAGCTAGGAGTTCATATCTGTACTTTCCTGCAATGAGGTCTGCTGCTTTATTGAATATTTTGACTCTCTCCTCCAGCGGCCTGGCTTCCCATTCTTTCCTTGCTGCTAATGCTGCATCAATGGCTTTATTAAGCATAGCCTGATAAGAAGCAGGAGGTGGAAAATTAATAAGAAAATCATAGTACACAGAATTTTGTGGTGATGATTTCAAAATTCAACCATAAAGATTAATTGTTTTGTAGCAGTCTGGCTTGCTAATCTTGCTATATAACTATATGTTAGCGATTAAGCATCAGTAATGATCTCCTGTACTTGTGTATTTGCGTAATATTTGTTTGTGTGTATTGTATACCTCGATTGCCTACATTAGTATCCAGTTTTAACCACCATTTATCAGTGGGAGCTGGTGACCTAATGGATAAGGCTCTGTCCAGTAATCGGAAGGTTGTGGGTTCGAATCCCATGCCGGCACATTCCCTTGCTTTTTTTTTTTTCAAGTTGGGTTGTGTGCAGGGCAGGATTTGTGTTTATTTGTTGTCTTGTAACACTTTGGGTTGGTAAACTGTTCTTTCTTTCTTCAAACTTTCTCACTCATAAACTCAAACCTGCTACAGGACCCATGACACATTCATCTTCTGATACTACTCTTCTCACCGCTCATGTCGGGAAAAATCGCATTGGAGATAAATCGTTTTATGTTTCGGCACCCACACTCTGGAACAGCCTTCCAAGAACCATCAGGGAGGCATGCACACTGCCTAGTTTCAAGAAGGTTTTGAAGTCTCATTTTTATCCATCGTATTGACTCTGTTTTTGTTATTGCTTTGTTTTTACGGCGCTTTGATCAAGTTGGAAAGGCGCCTTATTAAATGTTGTTTATGTATGTATGTACGTTATAGTTAGGAGCAGCGTGACACACACTGGTTATTCAGGTCTTTGCCTTTGGTGCGAGGTTCCGGGTTCTATTTCCCTGCAGGACCAAAAAAATCTGTTCCGCTCTCTATGTGGCTCAACTGGTAATGGCGGGGCAGATGACCCATGATAAAAGTCCTTGACAGTTGGGTAATAAGCCCAATTGTCCTGTCCTGTAAAATTATGCCCCAACAAGCTATCTAAAGTGACCCCATTCGTGACCCCACTCTCCACAGAAGGTGTCAATTTCAAATGGGGGTCACCCAATTCAGGTAAGCCTATATTTAAAATTCACACTCCCTGTGTGGACGATTAGGGTTATGTCTTCCATAGGGGGCGTATGAATTTCAACTGGAATATCCTGTTATTTACTTACCTTGTTAGCATGATGCACCCTAGACAATCTGTGGCCGTGATCAAATGGCTAAAAGTGGAAAAATAATAACAAATAACATTATCTAGGTGATATTAAAGCCATTTAATATCAGGCATGGGAATGACTTTTTTGAAAACTGCCTGGAAAAGCATGCAGATTCCGCCTTAAAAGGCCCAAAACAAATTTGGATAACAAAACTGCCTGAATTCAGGTAAACGTCTGAAAATTCTCGTGACATGTACCTGCATTATTGTATAACTTCCATCAAATTAGTCCCAAACAAAAATGTTTGGTAGACTCATAACCGGTGCGATCTTACCTTTCCGATGTTGATTAAGATACTTCTTGCATCGATCCCGAGATGCGGAAAAACCAATAGTCATTTTGTCCCACATAAATGAATAAATAACAAAAAACCCCGATCCCCGGTGGACTCACCCAAAAGGTGACGTCACACCATATGATCGCCCCTTATCCGACTTGGGATCCCCTACCGGACCAAACTTGTAGGGGTGGCGGGTCGGGATAATCAACATCGGAAAGGTAAGATCGCACGGTTATGAGTCTACCAAACATTTTTGTTTGGGACTAGACTCAGTACACCGGTCGATCTTACCGCTTCGATGTTGATTAAGATACTTCTTGCATCAACATCTGAAAGATCGATCTAGCAAGTAACCGACGGATGGAGGTACAAGATTGGTCAGCATCAGATCAGGGATCGGGAGCGGGTAACGATGGTTTTCGCGAGGTCAGAAAATATTTTCCCCAACGGTCGGGAAACAAGAAAGACCACGCGATCACAGACATAAACCTCCTTACTTAATAAGTTTGGTGGTTAAGAATAGCGACACTGGTTCTTACCATGCTGAGTATTCTGTATAGTCTGAAAACCTGGTACCCGTACACCACCGTATTATGATCGCCCGAACAATGTCCCGGTAAACCTACCGCCCCGTCTCTGATTACTAACGTAAACGGAAGTATCGTGAGAGAAGGCGAAGGTGGCTTCCGGGACACCGCTTACTAGATCTCCTCAAGGGACAACCGAGCGGTATACCCAAGATGATGAGATAGCTGCGTGTCGAGTGGGTCGTGGGACGCGAAACATTCGCGATACACCGGACCCCACCAACACCTGGACCAGCCATTGCGACAGCGGCTGGACCGAAAGGCTCTGTAAGGGTGATGAATGCGGTCGTGAGTCCCTCGCAAGGCTTGTGTTCGGAAGAAATAGTGCTGCAGCGCCTTATCGGACACCCCAGCCTATCTTTGGCTTCAGCCGAACCTTGCCCAACCCTGGGGATTGGAGAGGGACGAATGTCGGTATGCACCGCGCCTGTTCGTAGTCACGAGAACAGAGCGCCGAAACAGTGTCGCTCCAGTGTTTGTGAACACGGAAGCTAACCTCGAGACCGTGTGCAACTCAGCACCGCCGTCCCGAAGCCAACGCCAAACCGGAAAGCCATCTTGAGAGTTACGTATTTAAGCGTCGCTTTTGACGGAAGGTCAAAAGGGGTGACCCTTAAAGTAATCTAAGACTGTGTTGGGATCCCTTAGGAGGATCACTTTCCTTTTGGTAGACACTTTCGTTGAACATACCGTCGGCGTGAGAGACTAATAAGGTAACCATCGGCTATGATAGTCGACCTGCCTCGAAACCTCGGTGAATGGAGAGGACAGCTGACTTATAGCTGGCCCCAGTGGCCCGCTGAAGTCTTGCTTGGAACTTTTCTGTCAGAAACTCCGGAACTAGCAGCACAGAGGCTCTAGCGGGAGAGCTATTTGTCTCATTGCACCAAGCGTAGTATGGAGCCAGACTCTGGCTATACGTGCACGAGGGTAGACTTCCGTCTAGCCCGGCGATGAGAAAAACAGCTTCTGATGAAAAGTATCCCTCCGCTGCGTGTTCCCTGGTAAGGGCCATGCAGCTAACTGCAGGTGCTCTAGTGATAGACTGGTAC
This sequence comes from Amphiura filiformis, assembly GCF_039555335.1. Classification (NCBI taxonomy): domain Eukaryota; kingdom Metazoa; phylum Echinodermata; class Ophiuroidea; order Amphilepidida; family Amphiuridae; genus Amphiura; species Amphiura filiformis. The sequence continues at coordinate 44,224,597 of NC_092646.1, forward strand.
CTCCGCTCCGGGCATCCGGAGTAGATCTGGTACCTGGGAGTGCCAGCGGCCTTGCCGCTAGCAGAATGACAATGCAGTCTTCCCACCCGATCTTGGCCACCACCCTCATGAGTAGTGAGATCGGAGGGACTGCATAAGCTGTCATCCTCCCCAGTCTATGGACAGAGCGTCCACGGTGAATGCTTGGGGTCCGTGACCCTTGAGCAGTACACGGCAGTGGATGATTGCGATGAGATGCGACCAGATCTTTCGAGGGTGGTACATCCCTTGAAGATCGTCTGAGCGACCTGCGGAGCAAGGGACCATTCTGCTGGTCCCGACACCCTTCCTCGTGACAGATTGTGCGCGAGGATGCTGGTGACGCCCGCGATGTGTATCGCTCTCATCGTAATCTGCCTGAACTTGCACCACCCTATCAGGTGTCGTGCATGCAGGCTCAATCGTGGTGGCCCGGAGTCCCCTTGTCTGTTGGGGTAGGCTACCACGGTTGTGTTATCCGTCAGGACAACGGTATGTGATTCCACGATCACCTCCTCGTGCGAGGAGGTTGATGTGAAACTCTGTCTCTATGGCCCCATAGGCCGAGGCGGAGTCTCCGTGGATGTGGACCCCCAGCCCCGTTTTGGCGCTTATGGTGGCCCCTCGTGACATACCGGGGTGCAGGAAACCTGACACCCTGGGTCAAATTGGGCTGATGGGTCCACCACCAGAGTTCTCTCGCGCGATCTCCGACAACGGAACCGCGAGGGATATTGGTGACGACTGGGCCTGCAAGCAGGCTAGAAGGTGTAGTTGGGTAAGCCTAACGTAGAAACGGCAGTACAGTACGAGGTCTACCATACTGGCCATTAGGCCTACCACCTTCATCCATGCCACAGCGGGTTTTGCCCGAGACTCGGCCAAGGGTCAGGCACACCGCACCATGTTCGTCACCCGCTCGGGTGAGAGCACCGCGAACCCCTCCGTGAGGGTGATCTGGGCCCCTACAAATAGTGGTGACTGCGTCGGGACCACGCTGGACTTTTTGAGCTGATCAAAAAATCCAGGGTCCCGCACCCTACGGACTATCAACCCCATGAGACCCGTAGTCTTCAGTGGAGTGCGTCCGTTATATGAGCCAAACGTCCAGGTAGCAACTGATGTTGACACCCCTGTGCTTCAGGTGCGCTGCCACCGCTCTGACCAAGAGTGTTAAACACCCTGGGAGAGATGGACAGGCGGATGGCGGTATCAAAACTGGTAATTTTGATCCTGTACCTAGAAGCGCAGATGCCTCCGATCTTGAGAGGCGATTGCCATATGCAGATAGGCGTCCGAGAGAGCTAGCGATGCTGTTCCCATGCCCCTGATGGAGCAGGCTAGCACCGGCGAGAGTCCCCATTCTGAACCTCTTGGGCCTGAAGAACGTGTTCAACAGTCTGCGGTTCCGGATGGGGCTCCGTCGCCGGTCTTCCTTGGAGCCAATGGCTCCAAGATCACCCGTAGAACGGGGGTAGACCGGGACAATCGCCCGCTTCGTGAGAAGCTGTGTGATCCCTGTCAGTAGTGCCCGGCGCTGGGGGCCGTCTGACGGCACTACTGTGGACCTCTGAAATGTGCAGATGAATGTGGGGAGACTGGGTTGCCAGTCTGTAACCCCCACTCACCACTGACCATACCCAGGCGCTCAAAGAGATGGTTTCCCACCTCTGGGTGAAAGCCATAAGCGGTCGCCCACTGGGAGATCCCCTGTGGAAAAACCGCTGAGTACACCAGGAATGCTCTGCCTAGCTTCCCTTGGAAGAGCGCTTGCTCTTCTTCGGGCTTGCCAGCTGTTCCTGTGCTACCCTTGCGCCTCCCAGAAATGGGTGCTGCAGAGGTAGTGGGCTCGGGTACTGGTGGTGGTGCACGGCCTGCTGAAGTCGGAGCTCCTACCCATGGTAAGGGCAGTTTCCGACCTCTTCAGAGTGCTCCCGTTGGTAGCTTCTTTGCACGGTCCTCCACCGTAGCGCAGAAGCATCCAAAGAGAAAAAGGACCCTGCCTTTCCATCGCGTTGAGCGATTGGAGTGGCAGGCCCCTCCCAGCTGAGTGGACACCCTATGGGCTAGGCCCATGGAGCTCTCGTTGAGGCTAGCTGTTAGCACCGCTAATAGGCTCACCTCATGGAAGAGCTCAGATGTTGTCTGGCGTGATACGCTTGACGACATCTGGGTCCCTCTCGGATCCCCTCAGGTAGGTCCCGTGGTCCTCCCGCGTTACACGCAGAGGAAGCGTGCAAGCACGCGGCGTCATAGCTCTACTGAGCTCGACAGCCCTACGATATCTACCCGTGAGGTTTGCCGGGAATGAGAGTGTAGGCGTCCCCTGTGAGGAAGCAGCAGCTGAGCATCCTACTGAAAAGGATCCCTGGTCCTCCTCCATGGACTCCCCCTTAGGGGTGTCCGGAGGAAGATCAGTGCTGTTGCTCCCTTCAAGGGGCAGCGGGGAAGGAGACTGTAGTGATGTCACTACCGGACTCAGCTTCCGACTCCTTTCCCTCGCCCACAGTATCCGTATCATGCTCCGATGATGACGGTAACTGAGGTCGGGCATCTGAACGCGGGTAAGAAGGCATAACCACTGTGTGGCTCGCCGACTACCTGCCAGCAGAAGAGGGAGTACTCCCGCAAGACCCTGAGGCATCCGCCATGGCACCACTGGGTCCGCCTGCTCTCGCAGCCGTCGTCCTAGCGCTAGCAGCACGGGGCCTCCCCTGATCAAGCTCTGGGTCAGCCCCATGCCGGCTGGCCTGGTCAACAGCTGATGTTGGTACTGCGTGGCCATCGCTAGGCGACACTTGCCACGGTGCTAGGCCGTGGAAGAAACACCCTGCGGCGGGTACCACGGGCATACCCGCCGGCAGCTGACCCTGAAAGGATCCGCCACCAGGGTAACCCCATGGTACTGCAGTACCAGCACCGCCTCCCCTTTGTTGCCACAGAGACTGTGGCGACTAAAGGCGAGTGCTGCGGTACCGGTGCGGTATCAGCGTGGGTACCCGTGAGGGTTCCCAACTGTGGACCGCTGTACCCTCGCCACACTGCGTTCCCTGTTTTGGGGGATCAAGCTGTGTGCTGGCGTGGTACCGGCGCGGTACTAGCGTAGGTGCCCGTGAGGGCTCCCGGCTGTGTACCACTGTACCCATGCCTCACCGCGTTCCCCGCAAGGATCAAGCCGTGTGTATGGGTACCCGCTATACCGGCTGTCCCTTGGCTAGAGGGAGCTTGCCTAGTACCACGGGTAGCTGAGCGCAGATACCCCGATCAATCACCTCGCCACCTGAATAGGCAGCGTCAATCAATGGAGCTATGCCCTGTTGATTTGACAGTGATCGATCAAGAGAGGGTAATTGACCCATTGACGGTAATGGATCACCCACGCTCCGCTGGCTCTCGAGGACATAAGTGGGTTGTTGATCAGCTAGGCTGTTCAAGCTACTTACTGTACCCTCTAGAGCTTCGCCCAAGGTCGCTGTGTGTGGCGGACCACTCACGGCAGCTATGGGCGGGTGCATAGCGGCTACCACTGAAGTCAAGCCGTCGCTCGTCTTTGTAGCTGCCACCGAATGCACGTGGGTCGCTGTCCCGTGAGAGACTGCGAGCCCAACCCCTGAATAATCGCCAGCCAGTCCCTGTGGACAGCCAGCAGCTATTCTAGGGCCCAGGGTATCACTCGGCGGTCCCGCCATGGAACGCTGCCGTGTGACAACCCCAGTTGGTTCTGCTAAGACTACACCCACAGCGTTAGCCGCGTATCGTCTCTGTTGAACCCATGCATGCTAGGGTTCAACCCAGGCAAGCCCGGGTACCTTGCATGCTGCCCGTCGCTGGCTACTACTGTGGCTGTTTGAGCCTGTAGATATGCCTGCAACAGACGGGTGTCCTCCTGCTAAAAACCCGTGAGGATTTTCGCTAGAGGACTGGTATCCTCCTGCTACACACCCGCTAGGGCTTTCGCCGGTGGTTACCGCTCTGCTGCCTGCTACTTTGCTCCGACGTATAGTCAGTGCTTTCGCTGGCTGCTGAGCCTTTGGGCGCGCTAGCAGTCCCCGAAGGAACCGCCTGCTTGTCCGGGGACCGGAGCCCCCTTAAGCAGACCTGCCATGACCCATAGGGGCTGTCACAGCAGAATCTACCGTGTCGACTGGTATCCTCCTGCTGCAAAACCCGCTAGGGTTTTCGCTGGTGGTTACCGCTCTGCTGCCTGCTACTTTGCTCCGACGTATAGTCAGTGCTTTTACGCTGGCTGCTGAGCCTTTGGACGCGCTTAGCAGTCCCGAAGGAACCGCCTGCTTGTCCGGGGACCGGAGCCCCTTAAGCAGACCTGCCATGACCCATAGGGGCTGTCACAGCAGAATCCACCCACCGTGTCGACCTTACCAGTGCCCTTGGTAGATTTCTTCTTCGTCTTATGGCGATGGCGACGGAGCCTATCCAAATCGTCAAGCTGGAACTCGGAGAGTCCTAAGCAAAAGAAAGACATCTAGAAGATCGTGAGCACTCCCTGTGGGTGAAACAGAGCGGTGTGGGTCCCGCCCGTCACCAGGGAAGGGCAAGCCCGACAGGGCCGAGGCGAAGCGAGGAGAAAGGGAGGGGGGGCACTACCCCCCCCCAAAAAAAACGCGACTCAAGCCCAGTAAGCAAACCTGAGCACGGAGGCTGGTCGCTAACGTTAGTGGTAAAGTAAGGACTGGCTAACTTTATTACTAAAATGTCAGACGGGTCCCTACCAATCCCCACCGTATGAATATCTGATTAACTCATCTTTATTACTGTCATCCCTCCCCAGTCTATGGACAGAGCGTCCACGGTGAATGCTTGGGGGTCCGTGACCCTTGAGCAGTACACCGGCAGTGGATGATTGCGATGAGATGCGACCAGATCTTTCGAGGGTGGTACATCCCCTTGAAGATCGCCTGAGCGACCTCATGAGCAAGGGACCATTCTGCTGGTCCCGACACCCTTCCTCGTGACAGATTGTGCGCGAGGATGCTGGTGACGCCCGCGATGTGTATCGCTCTCATCGTAATCTGCCTGAACTTGCACCACCCTATCAGGTGTCGTGCATGCAGGCTCAATCGTGGTGGCCCGGAGTCCCTTTGTCTGTTGGGGTAGGCTACCACGGTTGTGTTATCCGTCAGGACAACGGTATGTGATTCCACGATCACCTCCTCGTAAGCGAGGGAGGTTGATGTGAAACTCTGTCTCTATGGCCCCATAGGCCCGAGACGGAGTCTCCGTGGATGTGGACCCCCAGCCCCGCTTTTGACGCTTATGGTCGCCCTACGTGACATACCGGGGTGCAGGAAACCTGACACCCTGGGTCAAATTGGGCTGATGGGTCCACCACCAGAGTTCTCTCGCGCGATCTCCGACAAACGGAACCGCGAGGGATATTGGTGACGACTGGGCCTGCAAGCAGGCTAGAAGGTGTAGTTGGGTAAGCCTAACGTAGAAACGGCAGTACAGTACGAGGTCTACCATACTGGCCATTAGGCCTACCACCTTCATCCATGCCACAGCGGGTTTTGCCCGAGACTCGCCAAGAGTCAGGCACACCGCACCATGTTCGCCACCCGCTCGGGTGAGAGCACCGCGAACCCCTCCGTGAGGGTGATCTGGGCCCCTACAAATAGTGGTGACTGCGTCGGGACCACGCTGGACTTTTTTGAGCTGATCAAAAAATCCAGGGTCCCGCACCCTCGGACTATCAACCCCATGAGACCCGTAGTCTTCAGTGGAGTGCGTCCGTGATATGAGCCAAACGTCCAGGTAGCAACTGATGTTGACACCCCTGTGCTTCAGGTACGCTGCCACCGCTCTGACCAAGAGTGTTAAACACCCTGGGAGAGATGGACAGGCGGATGGCGGTATCAAAACTGGTAATTTTGATCCTGTACCTAGAAGCGCAGATGCCTCCGATCTTGAGAGGCGATTGGCATATGCAGATAGGCGTCCGAGAGATCTAGCGATGCTGTTCCCATGCCCCTGATGGAGCAGGCTAGCACCGAGGCGAGAGTCCCCATTCTGAACCTCTTGGGCCTGAAGAACGTGTTCAACAGTCTGCGGTTCCGGATGGGGCTCCCGTCGCCGGTCTTCCTTGGAGCCAATGGCTCCAAGATCACCCGAGAACGGGGGTAGACCGGGACAATCGCCCGCCTCGTGAGAAGCTGTGTGATCCCTGTCAGTAGTGCCCGACGCTGGGGGCCGCCTGACGGCACTACTGTGGACCTCTGAAATGTGCAGATGAATGTGGGGAGACTGGGTTGCCAGTCTGTAACCCCCACTCACCACTGACCATACCCAGGCGCCAAAGAGATGGTTTCCCACCTCTGGGTTAAAGCCATAAGCTTTCGTCCACTGGTAGATTCCCCTGTGGAAAAACCGCTGAGTCCCCAGGAATGCTCTGCCTAGCTTCCCTTGGAAGAGCGCTTGCTCTTCTTCGGGCTTGCCAGCTGTTCCTGTGCTACCCTTGCGCCTCCCAGAAATGGGTGCTGCAGAGGTAGTGGGCTCGGGTACTGTTGGTGGTGCACGGCCTGCTGAAGTCGGAGCTCCTACCCATGGTAAGGGCAGTTTCCGACCTCTTCAGAGTGCTCCCGTCGGTAGCTTCTTTGCACGGTCCTCCACCGTAGCGCAGAAGCATCCAAAGAGAAAAAGGACCCTGCCTTTCCATCGCGTTGAGCGATTGGAGTGGCAGGCCCCTCCCCCCGGCGCTGAGTGGACACCCTATGGGCTAGGCCCATGGAGCTCTCGTTGAGGCTAGCTGTTAGCACCGCTAATAGGCTCACCTCGCGGAAGAGCTCAGATGTTGTCTGAGCGTGATACGCTTGACGACATCTGGGTCCCTCTCGGATCCCCTCAGGTAGGTCCTGTGGTCCTCCCGCGTTACATCGCAGAGGAAGCGTGCAAGCACGCGGCGTCATAGCTCTACTGAGCTCGACAGCCCTACGATATCTACCCGTGAGGTTTGCCGGGAATGAGAGTGGCGTCCCCTGTGAGGAAGCAGCAGCTGAGCATCCTACTGAAAAGGATCCCTGGTCCTCCTCCATGGACTCCCCCTTAGGGGTGTCCGAGGAAGATCAGTGCTGTTGCTCTCTTCGGGGCAGCGGGGAAGGAGACTGTAGTGATGTCACTACCGGACTCAGCTTCCGACTCCTTTCCCGGGCCCACAGTATCCGTATCATGCTCCGATGATGACGGTAACTGAGGACGGGCATCTGAAAGCGGGTAAGAAGGCATAACCACTGTGTGGCTCGCCGACTACCTGCCAGCAGAAGAGGGAGTACTCCCGCAAGACCCTGAGGTATCCGCCATGGCACCACTGGGTCCGCCTGCTCTCGCAGCCGTCGTCCTAGCGCTTAGCAGCACGGGCCTACCCTGATCAAGATCTGGGTTAGCCCCATGCCGGCTGGCCTGGTCAACAGCTGATGTTGGTACTGCGTGGCCATCGCTAGGCGACACTTGCCACGGTGCTAGGCCGTGGAAGAAACACCCTGCGGCGGGTACCACGGGCATACCCGCCGCAGCTGACCCTGAAAGGATCCGCCACCAGGGTAACCCCATGGTACTGCAGTACCAGCACCGCCTCCCCCTTGTTGCCACAGAGACTGTGGCGACTAAGGCGGAAGCTGCGGTACCGGTGCGGTATCAGCGTGGGTACCCGTGAGGGTTCCCAACTGTGGACCGCTGTACCCTCGCCACACTGCGTTCCCTGTTTTGGGGGATCAAGCTGTGTGCTGGCGTGGTACCGGCGCTGTACTAGCGTGGGGTGCCCGTGAGGGCTCCCGGCTGTGTACCACTGTACCCATGCCTCACCGCGTTCCCCGCAAGGGGATCAAGCCGTGTGTATGGGTACCCCGCTATACCGGCTGTCCCTTGGCTAGAGGGAGCTTGCCTAGTACCACGGGTAGCTGAGCGTGCATACCCCGATCAATCACCTCGCCACCTGAATAGGCAGCGCCAATCAATGGAGCTATGCCCTGTTGATTTGACAGTGATCGATCAAGAGAGGGTAATTGACCCATTGACGGTAATGGATCACCCACGCCCGCTGGCTCTCGAGGACATAAGTGGGTTGTTGATCAGCTAGGCTGTTCAAGCTACTTACTGTACCCTCTAGAGCTTCGCCCAAGGTCGCTGTGTGTGCCGGACCACTCACGGCAGCTATGGGCGGGTGCATAGCGGCTACCACTGAAGTCAAGCCGTAGCTCGCCTTTGTAGCTGCCATCGAATGCACGTGGGTCGCTGTCCCGTGAGAGACTGCGAGCCCAACCCCTGAATAATCGCCAGCCAGTCCCTGTGGACAGCCAGCAGCTATTCTAGGGCCCAGGGTATCACTCGGCGGTCCCGCCATGGAACGCTGCCGCAGTGACAACCCCAGTTGGTTCTGCTAAGACTACACCCACAGCGTTAGCCGCGGTATCGCTCTGCTGAACCCATGCATGCTAGGGTTCAACCCAGGCAAGCCCGGGTACCCTTGCATGCTGCCCGTCGCTGGCTACTACTGTGGCTGTTTGAGCCTGTAGATATGCCTGCAACAGACGGGTGTCCTCCTGCTAAAAACCCGTGAGGATTTTCGCTAGAGGACTGGTATCCTCCTGCTACAAACCCGCTTAGGGTTTTCGCTGGTGGTTACCGCTCTGCTGCCTGCTACTTTGCTCCGACGTATAGTCAGTGCTTTCGCTGGCTGCTGAGCCTTTGGACGCGCTTAGCAGTCCCGAAGGAACCGCCTGCTTGTCCGGGGACCGAGCCCCTTAAGCAGACCTGCCATGACCCATAGGGGCTGTCACAGCAGAATCTACCGTGTCGACTGGTATCCTCCTGCTGCAAAACCCGCTAGGGTTTTCGCTGGTGGTTACCGCTCTGCTGCCTGCTACTTTGCTCCGACGTATAGTCAGTGCTTTCGCTGGCTGCTGAGCCTTTGGACGCCGCTTAGCAGTCCCGAAGGAACCGCCTGCTTGTCCGGGGACCGGAGCCCCTTAAGCAGACCTGCCATGACCCATAGGGGCTGTCACAGCAGAATCCACCGTCTCGACCTTACCAGTGCCCTTGGTAGATTTCTTCTTCGTCTTATGGCGATGACGGAGCCTATCCAAATCGTCAAGCTGGAACTCGGAGAGTCCTAAGCAAAAGAAAGACATCTAGAAGATCGTGAGCACTCCCTGTGGGTGAAACAGAGCGGTGTGGGTCCCGCTCCGTCACCAGGGAAGGGCAAGCCCGACAGGGCCGAGGCGAAGCGAGGAGAAAAGGGAGGGGGCACTACCCCCCCAACACGCGACTCAAGCCCAGTAAGCAAACCTGAGCACGGAGGCTGGTCGCTAACGTTAGTGGTAAAGTAAGGACTGGCTAACTTTATTACTAAAATGTCAGACGGGTCCCTACCAATCCCCACCGTATGAATATCTGATTAACTCGTCTTTATTGGACGGTAATGAAGACATAACGATAGAGTAATCACCCTAACATAGCAACAATAACCTACCGTACATGAAATACAATGTGTATGTACAAACATCTATTGTAACTTACAGGCTGCAATGGTTGTTTTACGGGAAACAAAATGAATGGCGCCAACGAGCGCCATTTTGAATTGCTCGTGTGTCCCGTGATACAAACGGAGGCACGATATGTAGCTAAGTTTTGGATCGCTTTTTGTCACTTTTTTCGCCAGAAAATGCCGTCAAAAACTATCCTCAGCCGAACAATACCGGTTTGGTTTTACCTAAGGTGTGAAACTACAACCGTATATCTCGCCTTTGGTCGAGAAATTGATACACAGTGCTATGAACAATCGATAGGCACGTCTGTGTCAGTCGGAGACCAAGGAGGATAAGGGGCGATCATATGGTGTGACGTCACCTTTTGGGTGAGTCCACCGGGGATCGGGGGTTTTTTGTTATTTATTCATTTATGTGGGACAAAATGACTATTGGTTTTTTCCGCATCTCGGGATCGATGCAAGAAGTATCTTAATCAACATCGGAAACGGTAAGATCGACCGGTGTACTGAGTCTGTATTATCCTTTTATGAGAATAATGCAATTTTCCAATGAAATGTGCACCAATGTCACTGATCATGCTGATTGCCCTATAATGAATACTGAACAGACTTTTGTTTGGGGCTAAGAAACATTTTATTTTGCTAAGGATTTGATGATAAACATATTACCCAATACCCATTCCCACATGACCCACAAAACCCACAACATGTTGGCAGACCATTTGATTGAATTATAATAGAATTATATGTACATACTGTACCATAATAATTAAGCCTAATATCCAACATTAAGATTTGTTTCGGATGCAATACCCATAATACTTTACATGTATATCAAAACTTGGTATATTATTTGAAAAAAAAAGCAGATTCATCAAGAATTGCCTGTATTAAAACTTCTTGTAATCCACATTCAGTGCTGTATCCAATACTTGGAATTCTATTTCTGCGAATTACATTGGCACTAATATATCTAATGAACCTGCAACAAATTGTACTTCAAAATAATATTGCCCCCCCCCCCATGTAATTTTAAAGCTCATTCCTTACTCTATACAGCTTAGATTTGTTTAGAGGTTCATCAGGTTTGCAGATACTATGACTACCTGGGAGGAAGAAGGGCCCAATTCCATCAAACCTTTTTTTTGAGATATGAACAAAAAACTTAATATTTGGAAAAGTTTTAGAGACAGACTGTTTTCATCTTCAGGGGACCTTCAGTACATGAACGAACATCCATGTTTCAATGGCAACGGTACAGGTCTTAATATGAAAAAACTCATGTTTGTAAATGGTGAAGTTGGGCCCTTCTTCCACTTGCGCATTCAATTATAATTCATCTTACAAAACCAGCTATTTTACAAAAAAAATTTATAAGTGTACTTGTAATCAAACAGGACTTCATTAAAAAATATGTATATTTTTGACATTTTCGCAAAACTAAATTATATTGAGTGGGGGCTCATAGGTATAAATTGAACAATATATTAATTGCCAACACCTGCCCCTTGTACTAATCACTGTTGAGTCACACAAGGGGCCATATCATAAGGTCTCTGGTCACACATAGTTTATTTCTAAATATTTAGTTATGTGTGTGCAGTGAGTTTACGCTTGGTTAAATACAGCTGATAGCCATACAATCAGGCCAAAAAAAATTGTTTGTTTGTCCATAGAGGCTTATGAAACAGTCGGGTCGGTAGGTCGGATTTTTTTATATTTTTTTTTACAGATATTGCACTTGAAACTGACAATTTGAAGACTGGTAAATAAGTCAAAACACACAGAACTTTACTGGTTTAACTCTTGAGATGGTTCTGCATGTTATACTGTTCATTTTCTTTACATTTTCTTTCTTTAAATTTATACTAACCAAGTGCTGTTTTACTAGCACATTCAACGCAAATTAAAAAAGAAAAGAAAAAAAGACACGGTCGGGACCAGAGTACACGCTCGGTCGGACGTGGACAAACAAACAATTTTTTTTTGGCCTCATCTCCAACAGTGAAGAAGACACAGGCTATTACTGACATAATTCTCTTTTCCATGAAACCATTCAATTGAAAATAAACCATGTGAAACGGTCCGGTATCTTTAAATTGGAGGTACATTGTACCTTACAGGGTTTTACAAATATTGAATGAAATATTTATGTTACTTTGTGTATGTGTTTTTAATGGCAATCTCAAATTGATATGTAATATACTGTAAAAGTGGTCATTTTTGTGCATGTAATTTTTTGCACTTTGTCGATTTTGAACTACATTGGTTGTTTTTAATTTCGCGATTTTGAGTCTTCTTACATAGACCTATACATTAAAATAACATTTTGTGTGTTTTTATTTTCGCGGTAGCTGTGTTGCGGGGTGAAAAGCGCGAAAATTAATGTAAAATGACAATTTCCACTTTCACAGTACTTATATTACTATAACTTCTATAAGATTTACAATGTTTCACAAATTTCGTATTTGATTTTCATTCTTTGGTAAAAAATACTCAACAATTTTGCTTCTTACATGTATGCTAAGTAAATGTAGGCCTACTGTTTAGAATTTTGTTTTTGTTTTTGAAGTATGAAAATAAACAAGAAGCACATGTTGACACTTAACATATCACATATCACTATGGACCACAAGAGCCTCATCCCAATGGCATAGTCCAATAACCTTAATTACATAATCATAGTGCAAAATTTGACCTCAAGTTGCAGAGTATGAGTTTTTGTACCAAATTCTTCAAAGGTCATTCAATGAATGTACAAATGTATTGGGGTTTAAGAACTGTTCCCCTGATAGATGAGCATGTTGTGGATCCTAGTGTATTCAGATTGTTGCACACAGCTGCAACATATTCATGCAACTATATCAAATTAGCCCAAGGCCCAACTTTGCATTGCAATATTTCATTCCAAGGATCCCATTTAACCCTAACAGCCTAAGGGCTTTTTGGTGATGGGAAGGGAAAGAAGGAAGAAATGAAGAGAGAAAACAAAGAAAGCTGTTTGCTCTGGGTGGGATTCGAACCTGAGACCCCTCGCATACTAAGCACTGGGTCGGCGACACTTTGCCATGGGTGTTGGGCTTTGCTGGACAGCGAAACCGTGCCTATATATTGCGTCATCACACCACATGGATGCACGCACGAACAGCGCATGTATCAAGTAGTATTTTGTAGTACCTGGTACAGTTAGGGTTAATATATACATGATTTAATATATTGTTTTAAATATTAATCGTGTTTTTCTATAGACCACTTGACATCACTGTTTATCAACAAAGGCGAGGGACTCGTCTATCGATATGCTCCAACGAGCCGCTACATTGTTCAATGGCTTTCCTGTACTATATGAAATGTGGCGGGTGATTTAAAATGCACGTGCCCTTAGCAGACTACGATGCGTACGCACACTGCAGGGCAAAGGACAATGGAAATTGCCACAATGCGCGCGCATACTGCCGGGCAATGACGTCAAATGCCAAGTGGTCTATATCTAGATACTTTTATCAGCCATGTAAAAACTTCACATGTATGAGTCCAATTTCTTCCTAGTTTTGGATTGGACTAGGTAGCATTTCTTTTTCAATATCCTTCTGAGCATAATCTAATCACAACAATTTGTAATGAGCATTGTCTCCTTTTTCATCAAGTGATTTACTACAGCAAAGTGAATTTAATGCTATTTTCTGATTATTGCGCTGTGTGTAGTGTGTGTCCTCATTTCTGCTGTTTGGATCTTTGTAAACACTTACCGATGTTTCCCATCTGACGTCCTCTGATTCAACATTCTGTCCGCCAATCACACATGGAATCTCCTCTACCGAGTTCCACAGTTTATCAAGAGCCTGTATGACAAAATGGTACGGTAAAGATGAAGGCAAAAATGAGAAACAATAATTAGAAAACATTACGAATAATCAAGTCCTTTATACTTATAGTCAAAAAATCATGAGAGCCAACTTGGGTACGCACGGTTAGGGCGCAAACACAGCTTTTGAGAATTGACCAATCCTGATCATGTTATTCTATGAAAAGTATGCTGACGCAGAAGGTACATCCTCTCATGATCGAGAATTTGTTATTTTGCCTATAGGATAAGTGCACAAGATACGGTACACTATTTTGATATTCATAAGTGACTTAACACAACCATTGCCTATTTCTCACAGCATTTACAATAAGTTTCACCATAAGGGAGGAGCTATGGTTCCACTCCATGATACCACAGAAATTGTGAAGGCCACCAAAATTTAAGAGCAAAGGGCCCAAATGGCCCTCAAAAATTCTGGTTTATTTTGAGGCCTGGAGTAGACCCTTGCATAGCTTGATGTGGATTATAAAAATTGTGAGGTCACCAAAAAATTTAAGATCAAGGGGCAGAATGCCAGTCAGAAATTCTGGCTTACATGTATTTTGAGCTCTGGACCAGTTGCTTGTCCATTGACTTACAAATTTCCTGTCACCATGTCAACTACCCAGGGTATGTTTCAAAATATTATAGAAGGCCAGTCAACTGGTCATGTGTGACTACATCAAAGCTTGATTTGTGCATTGCAAGATGGATCTGCCATCTAGTGCCGTAATGACTTTAGGAAGTACCAAACAAGGTCAGTCTGTTTTTGTCCTTAAATGTTTCAGCCCACTTCTGGTCATGACAAAATCAAATGCGACCCACTCAAAGTTTGATACGTCTACTTGACTGGGAAGTAACCTTAAGTAGCAGTTCTCATTTCAAAATCATTTTAACTACAAGGCCAAAAGAAAGAAGCAGAAAAAAAAAAAAAAAGAATCCCTTAATTAGTGTTTTTCCATGTTTTGATTATTTTTTGCTTTTTACAATCAGAAAAAATCTAACAAAAATTGACCCCCATACAAATTGAACAAATGGCTGGGTCTGTGGGTAGCTCGCATAGTCATTTTACTAACAAACAGCAATGTAAATAAAACACTTTTTTTATTGGGAAAACTATGTGTGAACATGCCTAAGTAGTAAATGGCTATTCCAGTTGAAATCCATACACCCTCTGTGGAAGACATGACCTTAAATTTCCTACATAGTGGGTGTAGATTTCAAATGGAGTTATTTCCTTTCAGGTAACCCCATTTGAAATTCACACTACCAGCAGAGCACTACCAGTGTGGAAGATTAAGGTCATGTTTTTCTCAGGGGTGATGTATTTGAACTAGAATATTAACCCATTATTTACAAAATCTACAATTACCTCTTCAACTCCTTTTCTCTCTGGTGTACCTTTGACATAATCTTTCATTGGTTCATTGGCACATGCTGTATGGACTTGAGCTGACAGGCACCTCACCCTAAACAAATAAAGAAAATAGTTTAACTTAGGCAATTAAATATTTAACCAGTAACAATAATTGTATGTCATAAATTCCTTCTTTCTCTATTTGCAAGTGAGAAGCCCAGTTGGTTTTTCACAAATTCCAGTCGTTGAATATGATTGATTCTGGAAATGGCTTCATAGTTCCCGATTGGGCACCTAAAGAAGGATGTTGCTTCTCATTATCATCATGAGGAAAAACTTTCATATTGCATCAGCCCTTGAATCAAATGTGTTATATCCACTGAAAACATAAGTTGATAAAATCTAAAAGCACCTAGAAATCTTTACATTTTTACAAGAATTATATTGTAATGTAAAACATCGGTTCCTCTCCAAGCAAATCAAGAATAGCTAGGATGATCATGAGGGTATTTCATTACCAAGCTTAATAGGACCTCAAACATGAGAAACACATGCAAATAGGGTGTCAAAAACATTAACAGTATAAGAAAAAACAAAGTACCGTATATTTGACAAAACCTCAACCACAAAACATGGCCTAATAATATGGCCAAGGAAATAAACATATCGTCTGGAATTTTTCAAAAATCGGTAAGGGAGGCCCTTATTATGTTATTTTTTACCATTCCTTTCTGTGTAAAATTACGAGTGGCGCGCGGCGCAGTTTAGATTTTAAAACAAATATATAATAAAAAAAATCAAATTAAATCAAACCCCTTGATCAAACTTCATCCAGCAGGAATATCTCCAATATTCTACATTTCAACATTAAATCTATTTCAGTCATTTTGAATTGTGAATTGTAAATGTTAGAATAGTTGAACTTATGGCACCGACGCTTCAAGTGACTTTATTTTATTTACGATCTAGCAATACATTTTGTAGTCTACAACCTATAATGCACACAAATTGGAGATATCACAATGATGTATTTTATTGACATTTTATTTTATAATAGATAAAATTAACCGACAGCATAATATGCCCTTCCTGACTGCCATTATGCCCTCAAAATATGTCCTCTACCGATGGCTAAAGTAAGGACAAAATGTTGCACCTCAAATTTCAAAATGATTGCTTCAGACCTCCCCTCTGACCCCCGGGAAGCGCTAGAACTAAACACTCCAGTGTCCGCAGGGACCCCCGACCTTGCAGAAAATTAAAAAGTAGGGGGTCCGGAGTAGAATTTGGTGAGTCCGAGTTGCACAAATGCAGCATAAATAGTATGTCTGCAATAGCGCTAGATTGAAAAACTGGGGGTCTGCAGGGACCCCTGAACTTGCAGAAAATTCAAAAACAGGTGGTCCGAACTCTTATTTTTGTAGGTCCGAGACCACAAAAAGCAACTTAGCGCTACCCTTGCCCCCACGGGCTTTGCAACCATTGAGTGGGGCTTTGCAGTATTCTTTTATTTCATATGGCAATTCAACAAATCTATTTGAGGAAGCCTGCTCTACACCTACATGTAGTTTGAATTGAAGAGAGTGTTTATAACCAAGAACTTCTTAACATGTTTTTTCATTACAACAATTTTAGAAACAAAGTAAGGGAGCAAAGAAGAAAAATAACAACAAATATTTGAAAATCTCCAAAAATCGGTGAGGGCAGGGACGATATACATACCGGTAAATGTTATTTATTTTACTTAGCCTGAGTCGATATACTTGTTTTTTTATTTTTCAAGAATTCAAAATCAAAACTTCAAAACAAAACAAAAAAGAATATAAAGGAAAGTAATGAAATTTTGAAATATCAGAAAGAAAAATCTCAGGAATTTAATTAAGGGCTGTGCAATAATTATGAGCCCTGGGGGAGGGTAAAATTGGGGGGGGGGGGCGGTGCAAGAAATTTTTAGCGAGCCGAAAAGGGGGGCAAGCAATTTTTGGCAAGCCGAGAGGGGGGGCGATTTTTGGCAGACATTCTTGGGGTGCCTTTTAATAAAAAACGCTCTAAAAGGCTTAGGAAAACAGTACGGAACGCTTAAATATGCAAATTTTCCTGCTGCTCTTTCTTCATAACATACATCTAGACCATTTAAGGTTTGCAAATTGGGATCCCAAAATTTTGCATGTTCAAGGGGGTGGCAAAGAATTTTTGGCGGGCCGAGAGGGGGGGCAAGCAATTTTTGGCGGGCCGAGAGGGGGGGGCAAGCGATTTTTGGCGAGCCGTTTGGAAATTTTCCCCCCCCGGGGGGGTAAATAATTATTGCACAGCCCCTAAAATGTGTAAGGTAAAATAGATACTTGGTCACCAAATTTGTTGAAGCTGCATGACACTCATAAATCATGCAAGGGCAAAGTGCCAAGCCCCCACCAACAGCCAATCACAGCACAGAATTCAAGACACGCCCCACTACCCTCAAGAAATGAGATTACACAACAGCTCAGTTGTCCCAGTTGAAATCGATTTAGCCCTTTTAGTTTTATGGACAGGAATAAAACCCACGACTTGTCAAAAAAATCAAATCAAGTTTTAGAGTTCAATGGCCAAATTTTTCTCATTATGCCTGCGGCAGAACCCGGTCTCAGCTCTGCAACTGCAAGGTCAGCGCTGCGCTGCAGTCAGCCGAGATGCAGCTCAGCTGCTGGCTGGCTGAGCTGAGCTCGTATAAAATCTTGGATACTGATCAAAAATTCAGTACATTGCTTTTGCATGGCGTTTGTCTTTTAAACCAGCTAAAATAAAACATTTTATTTCTACGATCAATATAGAATGTTCTAAATTGAGACCGACATTAGAAATGTGAAAAATAAGTGGGGAATTGAGTCTGTTTATTCAGTCGAATAAACATCGAACGATCATCACTACATAAAATAACATGCAATCAATGGTCAGATGGTCGATTTTGCATTTTGTACAGTGAAATAATTTACAATTACTTCTGTTTACACACTAAGAAACCTACCTTCCGACGTGTTTCAGAAGCGACAATCTTGTTGACAACATGATGATACACCTTTTCAGCTTCAAACTTCCAAAAAAGTGAATTAAACCTTTCAGGAATGAGGAGAGATAGCCAAGCAACACTACTCCGTCCGTCACGTTTTTGCAAATCCGCACAACTGATGAGCAATGGTAGCCTAAGTCACGTAAGTTTAAACCATAGTAATATGTATCGGTCGGTCTCAAAATTGTTGGCGTTCCGAACTTCTGATTAGGGGCCAGAAATAGGGGTGATTTGGGGGGGGTGATTAAAAAGTTTTGGATGTATGACAGTATGAACAGGGGTGGGGTTCAAAAAGATTTTTTGCATGTGGGGGGGGGGAGTGGTAAAAACTTAGGGGGGCTTTGTATGGGGCATTATTAAGCAAAAATACAAAATAGAAAGAAATTGACCTTTTCGGTAATCATATCATTCTTTGCGGTTAATAAGTCTGAGATGTCTTCATTTGCAGTGGTGAAACTAGAGGGGCAGGAGCCCCTCCCCCCCCCCCGATTTGAACCCTTGCCCGGGGGCACTCAACTTTGGAAGTGACGTTATGTGCCTGTCAATAGCCCCCTCTTTTGAAGTCAACTATACCCGATGACCCCCTTTTTTTAAAGTCATACCCAATCATCATCCCAATGACCCCTTTTTAGTTGCGGCTACCCCGATGACCCCCTTTTTTTGCTTGCGGCTTACCCAATGACCCTTTTTCTAGAATTTAGCATCATCAGTGGATAATGCCGAAACTTTCAAATTCTCTTATTTCAACAAATTTGTATTGGAAATAGGCCTATGATTTGAAACATGACAAGAAAATTGAATTTTGCTCCATTTTCTACCCGATGACACCTTTTTTGAAATCTTATACCCAATGACGGTGAATTCAAATATAATAGAAGAAAAAAATAAAGCAAAAATAATTGCTCTGGTGCATCTCTGATTTCAGTAAGAAAAACATTTTGGGCTCAGGGTAAAATTGTGGCCCATTAAATAGCAAAAACATGCCTTCATTTGGAGCTGAAATACCGTAGTCTCTAAAATTGAAGTTTCAGTATACGTTTCCTTTGTTCTGTGATGTAGAATGGTACCGGTACAGTATATGGGGGTCATCAACTCATCATACCTATGAAGAGGAAGTTTAAAAAGTTTTTTAAGTCAAAAATATATTTTCCAGGCCCCACCAAAGTATTTCTGAACACTCCCTAAACAGTATGTGCGTATAGCTTTGATTTTATTAAAACTTATCCTAAGATCGCCCCATTTACTTTGCTGGTATCTAGATTCTTTTGAACCACGCTAATGTATTGATTTGTAAAGCATCATTGTTCACGCAAGGTACCCATTCACACACTGTGCTATGAAACGGACGTTGCCGTTACGTATGAGATTACAGTACCGAAACAACGATGGCAGCCGGGCCTCCACAGGAAAGAAATCAAGGTAATTTTCCACTATTTAAAAGTAATTTTTGGACATGAAAATCAGGTGATATGATTTTCATAACCTATGTCGTTGCAATCAATCTTCTAAATTTTGAGATAGCACTTGTCATTTGGAGCTATTTAATGATGAAATTTGATCATGCTCGCGACGTAGCAAAATTCGTCACCCTTCACATGTTCATTCTACATTCTACAGGATCGATTTTAGACATGCATATAAATGGGCAGGGGGGGCGGTCTAAAATTGACTGAATTTTGACGTCGTCATTGGTTTTATACGTAAACACGAAAATATCTCAAAAATTCAAAAATTGTATGCATGTAATAATGATATAGGTATGCCAGGCGCCCAGGCAAACACACAGTCAGCCAAATTCGCCGAAAATGTCAATGCATTTTTACATAGAAATTTAAAACAACTGGCCGAAGAAGGAAACCTACATAAATATGTTTTCTATACTTCACTTGACCCAAATACTAGTATATGGTTTTTTATGGTGATAAGACACTCGCTCATGGAATTTTAGAGGATTTTGATAGCAGTTCCATTAAAAAAAGCTGCTATCATAATGAGACAAAAGATCTAGAAACACCCACGAAATGCCGTTTTGGGGAATTTTGCTAGCTGAATCTTTTTGACATTGTTTGATGAAAGTCAATCTTTGACAAGATGTAACTTTGCTACGGAAAGTGTTATGAAAAAAGGGTTTTCAGTTTTGGCTTTGTTTACTCAAGGGCTTTAATTTGATATATAAAATGATGCAGTTTGATGGCAAATTTGAATTCACCTGCATACCTAAATGATAAATATCAGGATTCAAGCACTATTTTATCTGTCTAAATCCGTTGTGGCGTTGAGGAAATCACATCAAATGAGGTTCGACAGCGACAGTGAACCTCAGTCCTGTTTTTTGAATTTTTTTGTATTAACGCACGCTATGTTATTGATATACTAAAATTTCTCTCCACGTGCACCAATGTATGCGTGGTGCAGCGGTAGCGTCTTCGGCTTCGCGATCGCCTGCCATGCAGGGTCCCGAGATCGATTCCCACTCCCGGCTATAATAATAAAAAATTTTCTTCACATTCATTTTGAATCTAAAATTATTTCTTTTCATGTGAATATGTATACATTGCACTGGGAAATATATTTTGTGCTTTTTTTTCTGTATTCGGGACCAATAGAGATAAAAACGCACCTTGGCTCGGGGAAAAATAATTGCGTCCAACATCCAGGCAGTGTTGCCGTCATATAGTCTGTTTTGTTTACGCTATTGGCGGTTGCCACATTGAATGATGTCGGCCAGCGTCGTCTGTAAATGGGTAGACAACTAGTGAGGAGCACGCCACCTTCGCAAGGCTTTAGCTAGAGACCCGTCCGGCCGTCATTTGGACGCCCTGTCACGAAAATGGACGGCCTAGGGCGGCCTCTTTAATGCAAAAAAAAAAAAAAAAAAAAAAAAAATTTTTTTTTTCAAAGTTATTTTTTCCGGTTTTGTAGTGTCCCCGGACCATTCAAATTCAATGCATTTTGATATCATTAATAGAGTATGACATGAATACAAACTATCAATTTTCATATTAAAAACACAAAACATCATGCAATTTTTTTTTTTTTTTTTTTTTTTTTTTTATTTTTATTTTTTTTTTAAAAATTTTTAAAATAAAATTTGAAATTATAAAAATATTCCAAATTTTTTTTTTTTTTTTTTTTATATATTTTTTTTTTTTTTTTTTTTTGAAATTTCGGGTATCCGGGCATGGCGGACTCAATTCCCAGGAACCAGTCCCTACCTTAGTAAGTCAAGAAAAGTAAGTTTTGAATGGTATTGATGCAAATTGCTTTAATACAAATAGTTGGATTTTTATGTCTAAAAAGCCTCTCCTGGGCCCTTCAAATTGCTCAAATCCAGGAGCTTTGGGCCGCTGCCCCTGATCCCCATGCCAGGGGCCTAAAGCGA
Source organism: Amphiura filiformis (assembly GCF_039555335.1). Classification (NCBI taxonomy): domain Eukaryota; kingdom Metazoa; phylum Echinodermata; class Ophiuroidea; order Amphilepidida; family Amphiuridae; genus Amphiura; species Amphiura filiformis. The sequence goes on from NC_092646.1 coordinate 44,245,746, forward strand.
CCCCTGGACCCCCTGCCGGTGGGCCTTCGTTAAGCTTCGCTCACTTCGCTTTACTTTTTGTACTTTGGACACCCTACTTTCAAATCCTGGCTAATGCCTTGCACCTTCGCGTCCTTTATGGGTGTCTATATAATTGAGGACCAAATTAAAAAGACTAGTTTGTGTCTGACGTCTGGGCAATCGCGCGGCGTGATTGGTTGCTGACTGGTACCTGCGCAGAATGGCATTTTTGGTCTGGTTGACGGGACGTCATACGCTATATCCAGTCAGGACACATCACACATGAAACTCGGAAATGCAATCAACGACTTCGAGAACGGCCTGTCACTTTCAGCTTCCTGAGCACTCTTGTACATATTTACGAAACCACAAACTCCCTAACTTCAACCTGCACTACTCACAAAAAACAAAATTTATATTAATTATTACCGATCCTGCTTACATAATCGTCAATTTCATGCAATCCGGTTGCTGAGAATCGCAAATTTCACAAACTTCATAAATCACAGGTGTGACGCTAACTTTATACTACTTGCTCGCTTTGGTGGCAGAAAAGCGAAGCCTCATGGCACGGGCGTGACGTCATGGACCGACGGGCGTCATATAACCCGTTTTGTGATTGGTTGCAAAAACCATTCATTGCAATCGTAAGCCAATCAATGAACGCGACAGCCTTTTTATGATATTAATTAATGTGACCCCCATGTGACCCCGCTAGCAAAGTACGTCTAACCTGATTGGTTTACAAAACTACTTGGGACAATTGCTAAGCCAGTCAGCGTGCTCGATGCTTAACAACCCCGTAGAGGTATTCGAGAGCTGAATTCACGTGGTGATCCAGCGATCAAGTATAAATTCAGCTTGACAACTGCTTTCGCAGCTGCAATAACAATACATGAACACAATCACTGATATTTTTTTTACACAATGAATGTAATGAATTATTTATGACATTCATCGGCTGGATTTTACGATTTGGTAAGGTAAAGATGCTTGCAATGACCAGTTTTTTGCGGACACTTTGATAACAGGTAACTTTTATACGTCATAGGGTAGAAACGATAGCTGTACAATTGTACAAAATATACATTTTGTTATAAGCCTAAAATTTTGTGCACAAAATGTGTTTCCGTACATTACGCAAGTCTTGGGATATAATACACATAGTCATACGCGAACTAGTCTTTTTAATTTGGTCTTCAAAGTTCAATTATATCATCAGGCTTTGCCTTTGAGTTTTGAGGAGTGCTATCACACTCCTCCGTGCACTACTTAAATGATCATAAGGAGTGTGATTTAGCTTGCATCACATTTAAAAAATGTGATCACACTTCGCATGCAAAATTTTGTGTTATTTAGCCCATTTTGAGGAAAAAATCAGAGTTGTGCATGTAACTTTTATTTTCTAAATCGAACCCTGTCAAGTTTATTACAGAAATTCTTCTCTATTTGATTTTTATGATGTGTGTGTGGTTTTTTTTATACCGGTACTTTTTCTTTTCTGTAGATGCAACTGTGTATGTTGGTGGCTTGGATGAGAAAGTGTCAGAAGCCCTAATATGGGAGCTGTTTTTACAATCAGGTCCAGTAGGTAAGTATTAAATGTAGAAGCCCTGAGAACCAGTGTTTACTCTCTCTGGAAATTGGGTGCGCCAAATGAAACATTTTCTTCCCAATTTTGGCCCAGTAATTCCCCAAATTCACTAATTGTAATACAGCATTACAAATTCTTGTGAGACAAAAATAATTTTCACTGGGCCAAAATTGAGACATACGGCCTCTGAGTAAACACTGCTGAGAACTATTATTACATTACAATCAGGTCTTTTTTAGAGAACTATTGCACGACATACCCAAAAATGATTTGGGCTGTCTCAGAGAGAAGATGTGAATTCAGCGGTAGCGCTAGAACAAAACACTCAGGGACCCCTTAACTTGCAGAAAGTAGAGGGTCCGTAGTAGAGTTCGGTGAGTCCGAGTTGCACAAATACAGCAAATAGTATGTCTGCAATAGCGCTGGATTGAAAAACTGGGGGTCTGCAGGAACCCATGAACATGCAGAAAATTTAAAATAGCCCGTCCGAACTATATTTTGGTGAGTCCGGGACCCTTAAATGCAGTCTAGCGCTATGAAAAACATTGTACCTTATCAAAACCAGTGTACTATGTGATTTTAACATTTTGCATGCTTGGATAGCCGCTATTGTGAGTATAATGCATTTCAGTCCAATAATGTGATGAGACAAAACAAGTGATCAACTGGCCTTCAATCACCTTTCTTCATAAATTCTTTTCTTATATTGTCTTTGTTTTTCATTCAGTAAACACACACATGCCCAAGGACCGGGTAACCCAGCTGCATCAGGGCTATGGCTTTGTAGAGTTCATGAGTGAGGAGGATGCGGATTATGCAATCAAAGTCATGAATATGATCAAGTTGTATGGTAAACCAATCAGGGTCAATAAGGTAGGCAATCAAAGCCATGAATATGATCAAGTTGTATGGTAAACCAATCAGGGTCAACAAGGTAGGCAATCAAAGTCATAAATATGATCAAGTTGTATGGCAAACCAATCAGGGTCAACAAGGTAGGCAATCAAAGTCATGAATATGATCAAGTTGTATGGCAAACCAATCAGGGTCAACAAGGTAGGCAATATGGAAAGAAACAGTATGTTTAATTACAAGTCCAAAATGAATTTCTCACTTACTTTATAAATGTATTGCCCATTAGCTGGAAGACTTGACATCACTAATGATGTAGCACTACTTTTCACCAGGTAGTTGTTCAGGGAGGGAGGGTTAGTGTAGTGGTCTTCTCACTTCTCACCACTGTGGCTCAGGTTCAATTCCCCGCGGTGCAACATGTGAGTTTGGTTGCCGTTCCATGCTCGTCCTCGCATGTTTTTCTCTGGGTGCTCCGGTTTTCCTCCTGCATCTGAAATCAGACCTACTCCCATATCCCTTTCCCGTCATATCCGGATGGCATTCCTTGAATTTAGTAGCCTCTGAGCACTATTTGGTTTAGCCTGGCTTCGGCCGAATGTTATAAATAAATAAATAAAATAAATGTCTTTATGCAATGTTTATGAAACCAGATTAACATCCAAGCAAATCTTGTTCCCTAGAATTTAATGAGGAGCAACATTTTAGGGGGCATAGGGAGTTAAGGCCATATCAATATATATATATTATATCATACTATTAGTTACAGGGATTGAACAACTCCCTAGCTCAGCTTGATTCCATGTGACCGTCCACGGCGAATGAGCCGTAAATTCCTCCCCCGGTCAATTTTGTTTTATTTCGTGTTTCAAAAATAAACATCATAAACTTAAAAATGGTATATCATTTGACTTCAACTGATATCCAGAAGCGGGGTTATGGTTTGATAAACTTTGCTCCTTCAACAAAATTATAGCTTTTAACGTTTTTACATGTGTCTCTACTCTCTTTTTCCACATTGCTGGCAATAAATATCAAACAGTCATAATTGGCAGTCATTTCAAATCATCCCCAAGTCAACGAGGTTTAAGAAAGTTCTCTCATTGTTAATTGTTGGTTATGCATACCTGTACAAAATATAATGCCTGGTAACCCACCACTTGAACAGGATTTAGCAAAAGCAAACAAAGACCAGAGCTATTAAAAGTTCTATAGCCATCTAAGGTAGAAGCTTATTATCCACTTCAACAATAGGATTATTGATTAGTTTTTACTATAAAAATGAGACGGATGTCGGGCCAGCTTAAGTTACCGATGAATATGACCTTCGTACACATTTTACACCGTAACTCAGAATACAATTTAGGGAATTTACGGCTCATTTGTGCTGCCGGGTCACATATAAGGTTCAGGGGCTCACTTCAGCAAGGAGGTTAATTGCTGTCATGGGGAACACTTGCCAGCAATTTCTACAAGATAGAAGTTAGTTTCTTGCCATGTCGTTGTTCATGCCTAGATATGCTTTGACAGTACTGTAATGATTTTTTTAAAGTGGCTTGGTGACAGGGTCTTAGCTAGAAATTGAGGGTTGCCCGTCATTTGAATAAAATTGCCTGTCCTAATTTGACCTTTAAAACATTTACCAGACATCTATAGCCCATTGGGGGTTCAAAAAGTTCAAATATGTGCTGATATGGCCTTGCTCTACAAACCTGGTCTACTAAAAAGGTCAGTTAGCTTCTCAAAACATACAATTTGTCAAACAGCTTCAAAGGCATTAATTTTGCCCGTCCCAGGAGCAAACTGGCCGTCTTAAATGACGTCCAGACGGGTGGCTAGCTAAGACCCTGCTTGGTGACGCTGATAGCGATTGTGCAAAATGATGCCAATGATTGGCTTTCAGGCAGTTGTTGTCAAACGTAGCTGTTATTATTAGACGCAAAAAGCATTCTGAAATATCAGTGCTTCATAAAGTAAATTGGTTTTCAGTAAAATATTAAAAATTGATCTTACTGTAACTGGATTGCACATAAGTCTTGATGAATCACTTCATCATTTAAATGAAATGCTTTTCTCTTTCGTCATTCCATCCAGGCATCAGCTCACCAGAAGAATCTTGACGTTGGTGCCAACATCTTCATCGGAAACCTTGATCCTGAAATAGATGAGAAGCTTCTCTACGACACATTCAGTGCATTTGGTGTCATATTACAGACCCCAAAGGTAAAACAAAATATTACATGGCTTAATGTTACAATACTTATAGACTTGATAGACAAAATGGTAAAATACGGGGTGGAGTTTTATGTTATATTAAAAACAGTATTTTGTCAAAACAAAATGAGGATTTATATGATAATGATATTGAAGGTATTTTTATTGAACTTAATTTAACCAATACAAAGCCTATTTTAGTTGGCCGTATTTATCTCCCACCAGACTGTACTGTTGATTTTCTTGATAATCTTGATGATATATTTAAGAAATGTAATGATTTATATGATGATGTATATATTTTAGGAGACTTTAATTTAGATCAGGTTAAAATTGGTAATTTAAGAAAAGTGACAAGGTTGGCAAACAATTCTAATATGAAACAAATTATAACAGATTATACAAGAATAACCAAACTAGTAAAACAAAAATTGACTTAATATTTGTATCAAAACCAGAACTTATAATCTCATCTGGTGTTCATAGTTTAGGTCTTAGTGATCATTCATTAATATATGCTGTAAGAAAATGTAATAAGTTGAAACTTCCACCAAAAATTGTAAGATCCAGGTGTTTCAAAAACTTCAATGAAGTAGATTATATTGATACAATCAAAAATATTGATTGGGGTAGAATATGTAATATAAATGATGTCAATGAAGCACTTAATGAATGGCAGTCTTCATTCAATGCTGCCTGTGACAAGCATGCACCATTTAAGGAAAAGAAAGTTAAAGGTTGTTTACCTGAATGGGTGAACAGTGAATTTTTGAGACTAAGTAAAGATAGGGACTACTATTTTTCAAAAGCACATAAGACAAATAATGCTGAAGATTGGAGTAAAGCAAAGTCTCTTAGAAATAAAGTAAACAATATGAAATATTCACTGAAAAAGAGTTATTGTAACGAGGCTATAAATAACAACATAAATAATAGTAAAAATCTTTGGAAAGCAATTAAAGGTGAACCTCATTGAAAATAAAGTTATATATCAATGAAAAGCTTATGATGCCAGGAAGCAGAAAAGAATATTTTTTGTTTGCCTAACGCACCAGGATAGACATAATCTCCATGCAAAGATTGGATATTGGCACCCCCCCTAAATTACAAAACGAAATCGTTCAAATTGGGCGCTTTTCGATGATGACATCAGCACGGGACACACAGTTACTTCCGGGTTTGATTGTAAACACAATGTCCGTGTATTACTGTGGCATGCATCGGGCCAATGTACGAATTCAGTCATTGTCAACTTACTTTACATAAAAATATCTTCAATAAAATAAGAATAACATGAAATATCATGATCAAATCAAGAATGAAGTTCCTGAATAAAGTGTGTGGATTTAAAAATGGGAAAAGTGCTGGCCGGGGTGATTTGGGATAGGCCAAGCCATCCACGATATGCATAGGGAATATTACAGTAAAGCACGAAGAGCGAAGATTCGCCAAGAACCGGAATGAAAACAGATTGCAAAAATAACTGCTAGTGCTACCAGTTCAGATCGTCACATCAAGTTGAGATGAACTTATCACAATGAGAAAATGAAGGCATAGAATAAGGTACATGTACAGGATTTTTAATTATTTCTTAGCTTTACAACCGGTCATAGCCGGTCATGTATGATAGGCGAACTTCGTATATAGATACATACGGGATGAGCTCAGCTCAGTGACTGACTGAGTCTCACTACGCCGAGTGTTCAGTATCCGCGACTGTACTGTACTTGCAGACAAAATGACCGATTTGATATTCACATTCTGATATTTCCAACTTATTGCTACTTCATCAGCAAAATTTATTCCTGTAAATGTTCCAAATATAAGGGAACGATTGATCAAATCTCCTGACAGCGCAAGTGCTACGAGGATGAAGCCCCGGCGAGTCGCTGTGTTTGTGCATATCCGTCCCTGCCATTTCTTCAGCATCCAGCAGCAATTTACGCATCGTGTTCGGTAATCCATAAAACAAGAATGTTTCACTTTTTTCAGTACCGTACACTGATTGTACTATCATTAAAGAATCGTGACACAAGTGACAATATTTTAATTGTATTCAGATTTCCATCAAATAACGGTCTACTAAGCCTAAATTGTATTTATTTTATAATAAAGTATCTGCCGAGTATCTGTTTCTTTCAATCGCGATTGTGTGGAAAGAATGTATTACCGCAATGCGCTAAATATGAAAACCTTTATATGGGCTGGATTTGATGAAATCGGTGGTTTTTTATTATTTCTTTGATTACTTCAAGACGATATTTTTTTAATCAGATATTTTAAAATGAATCAAGAATAGGGAATGTCACAAACAAGTATTTAATTTGTTTTTCGATCATGTTTATTCAGTCCATGACATGAACGGTAGCAGCAAGCATTTGCGCATGGGATTGATCCCAGCGCGAAATTCAAACTCAATTACCCAGTTATACCCAGAGTTATGACTGATTTTGTCAAAAAGTTACGGAAAATTTATGTGTTGACAATAATTCTATTATTTCTAATATATATAGAAGGAACCAGCAACTTTAAGATTCCTCTAATTTCAAGCTTTATTGTCAAAATCAGACTTGCCGGGCAGCTTGCAAAGTACAGGAAGCAAGTCTTGTTTACATGTTTCCGAGTAGGATCACGTGACTCACGAACCCTGAGCTTACGTCACAAGCATTCTCAAGGTCATAGACGATTGATTTGGGTGCTTTTTGGGCGCCTTAAAAAGACCAAAAATTCAATCAATTTTTAATTTTTCAGCTTTATTGGCCATCAAAAAATCGGAAAAAATAATTTTTAGTATCCTGACATCATAAGCTTTCCATTGATATATAACTTTATTTTCAATGAGGTTCACCTTTAAGAAAATTATACCAAACAAAACGTCAAGTATACCTACAGCAGTTGTTAAAAAGAATGGTAATTACTCAGGTAACAAAAAGGATATGGCAAATGAGTTCAATGAGTTTTTCACTTCTATAGGTAATGAACTTGGGAGTAAATTTAATAATAACAATGATAATTATGTATGTACTTGTAATACTGTATGTTCTCATCAAAATCATAGTGTAAACAAATTTAGTTTTAGAGCAATATCTAATGAATTTGTTCTTAAACAAATAAGTAAAATGCAAAATTGTAAATCATCAGGATTAGATCCATTCAATGTAAGGTTATTAAAGTTGGCTGCGCCTTTCATCTCAAAATGCCTTGTTCATATTTGCAACCTGTCTTTGAATGGGTCTACTTTTCCTGATGCATGGAAGAAGGCTAAAGTAACTCCAATATTTAAATCGGGTGATAAAACTAATGTTAGTAACTATAGACCTATCTCTGTATTACCAATTGTATCAAAGATTATTGAAAGAGCTGTTCATGATCAATTATATGAATATATGAGTAATGTAGGACTATTATCAAATGCTCAATCAGGATTTCGTCCAAATCATTCCACAACAACAACCCTTCTAGATGTTCAAGATTACATTTTAAAGAATATGGATACAGGTTATGCTACAGGCGTTTTATTTATAGACTTAAAGAAAGCATTTGATACTGTAAATCATGATATTCTGATTAGGAAACTTAAACAATATGGGGTATGTGGGGATGAATTATTATGGTTTAAATCATACTTAAACAACAGAGAACAAACTGTTAATGTTAACTCAACTTTTTCTGACTTTATGCCAATTGATATTGGTATTCCTCAGGGCTCAATTTTAGGTCCTTTACTGTTTATAATTTTTGTTAACTGTTTACCTAATGCTGTGTCTGAATGTAAAACTGTAATGTATGCAGATGATACCTCTTTAATGTGTAAAGCTAAAAATGAATCTGATCTTAAAATTCAAATGGAGTCATGTCTAAGTAGGGTAGCTGAATGGTTCAAAGTAAACAAACTCACTTTAAATGTTGAAAAGACTAAGTTTATGATCTTTGGTACAAACAAAATGCTTGAAAAGTTCAACAATGTACATTTAATATATAACAACAATGATATTGAAAGAGTAGATGAGTTTAAATATCTAGGTGTGAAATTTGATAGCAAGCTGTCTTGGTCAGCTCATGTCGATAATGTTAGTAAAACTATTTCCAAAAGAACTGGCATAATAAAACGTATAAAATATTTCCTTCCATACAAAACCACTGTAATGTTATCCAATGCTCTTGTTATTCCCCACTTTGATTATGGAAGCATGGTCTGGTCAAATTTTAGTGTAGAGTACCATAATAGGCTTCAGGTACTTCATAATAATTTAGCTAGAATAATTCTCTCAGCAGATATAAGGACACCAACTAATGATTTAATGAATACATTGCAGTGGGTTAAACTTGATCAAAGATGGCATAATACTCTATTAATGACTGTTTTCAAATGTTTAAAGAATGAATATCCATCATACTTATCTTCTCAATTTGATTTTGTTCATGATAACCATAATCATATAACTAGAAATCATACTTCTAATACATTGATTGTACCAAAATTTAAATCAAATTCAGGTCAACGTACTTTTCATGTCAGGGCAGCCTATGCATGGAATTCTTTGCCACCGACAGTAAGAGCTCAGATGGAAAATATGACTTTAGGCCAATTTCAATCAAAAATTAAAGAAATTTAGGCCTGTCTTTATCTATATTTTATTCATTTACTTGCTTGATTTTTGTATATAAATATAATTATTGTATTTCTGTATTTTGAATCATGGTATTTATAATTATCTTGTAGTTGATGATACCATTATACTTATTTGTAATATATTGTAAATACTTTGTAAATACTGTATGATACTTTGTAAATATTTTGTATCGTAATATATTTTGTTGCTATATAACATGTATCAATGAGGGCCTGCTTGAAAAGCAGTGCTTGTCACTGAAGCAGTATAACCCTCAATAAAGAAAGAATAAATAATAATAATAATAATGATATCTTTAAGGCAGGTCAGAGGGAAGCATGCATAACCTAGTGGTTTTTGCACTCAAATATAGAGTACACTGCAGTGTTTTAGAAAAATATGGCTGGTAACATCCCTCTCATCTTATATCCAAAATATCTTCACATGTAGTAGCCCTGGGTAGCATCCTGATCTTAGTGGATGCACTATGCTGTTCAAAGAAGTGAGACTGCATACGTTTTTATTGGGGGAGGGAAGGTGAAAGGAGAAGGTTTGTACTTCTCATCAAACATAGTTATACTAATTTCACTGAACTATCAGAGCGGCATTGAAGAGTTCCATGATATTGTCAAGGTTACAAACTCTCATACAAACTCTCTATTTCAGGGTTATGTTTGGGAGTTGAATTTTAGGTGTTTGCCCACTTAAGAGCCATCTGTTACAGTATATTAAATAAAAAACTTGTTCAGCCAAAATGTCAGCCAAGTCTTTTTTCGTCATGGTAGGGCATTACACATAATTTATCTGTTGTACTTCTACCATTAAGCGGTCAATGTTAAGTAATTCAATCAAGACCTGATAAAAAGTGAATGGGCTGTGCCAACCCGGGTGTGCCAACAGCTATACTGGGAAAAACATATCGAAAATTGAGTTCAAACAGTGAGCGTATAATACGGTCCCTGGTTCAAACTAGCCATAGTTGCTCTCTGTATGTGGAAACATTGCAACACCTGTAAATCACTCCATTTCAATAGGAAATTGAGATTTTGAACATATTTGGACTGCTCAGTGCCAGAAGCGGGTTAGCTGCCTTATGAACATTTGGCAATTTGCACACAGTATATTGTACTCATCTACATATGGCAGCTATTGCACTTACCCACATCTGGCACTGAGCAGTCGATATATAAAAGTCACCAGAATAACATCAAGTATCACTTTGCGATACTTTCAATTATCTTTCAGATCATGAGGGATCCAGACACGGGCAACTCAAAGGGTTACGCTTTTATTAACTTTGCAAGTTTTGAGTCGTCGGATGCTGCCATAGAGGCTATGAATGGCCAGTACCTGTGCAACAGACCTATCACCATATCATATGCATTCAAGAAAGATTCAAAGGGAGAGAGACATGGATCAGCAGCTGGTAAGAACAGTGAATGGGGCTATTCCATTTGAAATTCATACACCCCTATGGAAGACATTACCTTAATCTCCCACACAGGGAGTGTGAATTTCAAATGGGGTTACCAGAATGGGTGACTTTCATTGGAAACATATTGTTCTAATGGTAGGCATTGTGTAAGTTAGATAACATAACATGAAAAATTGGACCACAACCCTTTAATTGTGGTTCAAGCGTTGCTGTGCTATTTTGTTGCCACGTTTCTTTTAGGTTTCTTCCTACCCTTCACAATATTTTGCAAAGACCCTTCACATTGCCCAATGTGGCACTGTTTACATTAAACAGGAAGTGGGTTTCTGATTAGCTAATTAAATCATTTAAACATTCCGCACCTCATGTGTTCTTCTTACATGATGATCAGGACCAGCGGTCGGCCAGTGCGTAAGATCTTTGCAAGCTTCTGTAGTTAATTAATTCAAAACCATTTTGTTTCATTCATTCCAGAGCGATTACTAGCACAACAGAATCCACTATCACAAGCCGACAGACCTCATCAGCTGTTTGCAGATGCACCTCCAAGCTCACAGCCAAGTACAAATGGCCCACCAAGTGGACCTCCAGGGGCACCTCCCCCTCCAGGTGGTAAGTATGGCGGTGGGGTGTGCTTGCATGTGTGTGCTTGAGTAGTTGGTAAGATGTGGTTGCGGTCATATATGTCATATTTAGCTGGCGTCCAAAGTCCACTCAACCAATAGTGGGACAATAAGCTTAGAGAATATTTTGAGTAGTAGAATACGGCGTACTGCGATCTCGTTCGCGTATTAATATAGAACATTTGTGCTACATACTCTTGCTTAGACAAACGTCTTCTGTGATGACGCGATTGCTGCTGTCTACCATGTGATAGATGGTATGTAGAAACCAATGAAATGCAGCGCTAACAAGCTAAACCATAGCTACTGACTAAGAATGTGGCATAATCCGCACAGTATGTCCACTTCCGCATCCTAACTAAACCTAGACTATGCCATAGTCTATTTTTGATGTTAATCATGATGAAAGCATTCAGTTGAACTCGAAATTATACTGATATTAATTACATCAAAATACTAGTATAAAATTGTTATTAAAAAGTTTATATAATTATATTAGTGACAGTAAAAGTAAAGTGTACGTAGGCTTATATTATTGAATGCAACATATCATAATGTCATAATTGTATTGGCACTTCAATACTGAACAATTTCTGATTTTAGAATCTGCCAGTTTATTAATCGCGAAATTCCATGTTAAAAATAGACTATGGTCTTTCAATTTTAAACGGGATTTTGAACGGGCAAAGTCCCTAACACTCACACTGTCAATCATACTTGTTTATCAATCAAATTTAACCGCAAGCAAATACAAGACGCAGCGTTCATGCACTTATTGACGTTCATGCAATTACACAACACAAAGGCGGGTAGGCCACATACTTGTGTACCATGTAGTTATTAATGGTAATGACAGGTACCCGGAGGATTTAAACCATAACGAGATCGGGGTGACCAATCACAAGCCAGATCCATTTAAAGATGTACATCATGGCCAATTTTAGTAGGCCAGATTTCCGACAATCTCATCCATAGAAGCTCATAGACAGCCGTGTTAAGCATCTCTGACTGCAATCCAAAGTCAGTAGTCCACTTGGGAAGCTAACAAATAGAGGGAGTAGGGTGACTGAAAAGAACAGATGTGAAAATCTATCAAAATTGGAAAGAAGTTCTTATCATGTGTATTTCTTTATATTGGAATGCCCTAAAATGTAAAATATTTGAAGTCTGAATAAAACACACTGCTAATAGTAATAAGATGTAATTTTTCTGCCATTCATAACCATTTTCTTGTTTTTCTTTTCTTACAGGTCCTCCTACCACATCGTCCTCATCAAATGCACCTCCCATTCCTCCACCAGGAATGCCCCCTCCACCTGGCATGCCCCCTCCGCCAGGTATGCCCCCTCCCCCCGGCATGCCACCATTTCCAGGTATGCCACCCATGCCTCCTCCCCAGGTATGTTCCTCATGGACCCGGGCCCCATGCCACCACCCCAATGCCTTTTCCAATGGGACCTCATGGTGGACCCGATGGGGACAGACCACCCAGGATGCATCCAAACCACAGAGGGCCACCGCCAAGGATGCCACCGCCTGGTAAGTATATTCACCAACTTGTACTGTCTTTCACGTAAGGGGTGGTGCAATAATTATGTGTACCCCCGGGGTGGTGAATTATAGGGGGGGAGATTTTTTTGGGAGGCCAAAGGGGGGCAAGCATTTTTTGGCAGGTCGAAAGGGGCTGTCAAGCGATTTTTGGCGGGTCGAAAGGGGGGGCCCAAGCGATTTTTGGTACAGATATTTTAGGCACCGTTTCTGTATTATGCCCTAAGGAAAACATTAGGAACACATTCAAATGTGCAAAATTTCCTGCTCGCTCCGCTCGCATTGTACAAGGCAATTTAAGGTTTTAAATTCGGGTTCCCTAAAAAGTGTGTAAAGAGGGGGGGGGCAAAAAGATTTTTGGCACATCAAAGGGGGGCAAAGGTTTCTTTGGCACATCAAAAGGAGGGCAAAGATTTTTGGCACGGCCAAAGGGAGGGGGGGCAAGCGATTTTTTTGCAGACCATTTTGAGAATTCACCACCCGGTCCCGGGGTACACATAATTATTGCACAGCTCCTAAGACAGTTCACACAGCAGATTCCCAAGATTTGCTTGAGAAGTTTTTGCTTGAGAACCATGTTGCTAAAACGGCTTGTGTGAATGTGCCTTATAATAGTGGATTCTTATGACTCCAGCAAAATTCCATTGCTAGAGTTAAGATTGATTCTCGCTCTGTGTGATGGAATTGTAGCTATGAACATCACACAACTTGCAATAGTTAATTCCACCCCAGGCTAATACATTTGTTTGAACTAGATTGAAGAGCTTGCAATTAGTACTGATTTTCAATATTTGCACTGATTTTGTAAAAGAATACTAACAGCTACTGAAAAAACTGAAGAATAGTGTCAATACTAATGGATTTACAATACATTAAAGTGATTTTGAGTACATGAGAATGCTGAAGTGTTGTAGGCAGCTCAGACATTATATGATATATAATTCTTTCAAATTTTAACCCATATTGCCATTATGTTCTCTGTTATTTTATGTAGGTATGCCATTCCCTCCCAGACATCCAAGAGATGGACCTCCAAGAGGTCCAGGAGGGCTGTTACCACCACCTCCATTCTTTGGTGGACATGGTCCACCCAGACCAGGTCTTCTTGGACGTAAGTATATCATGGGTTGTATGTTTGTTTGTCCACACCTGACCGACCAGTGTCTGGAAAATCCGGAACAAGTTTTAAGATTGAGCATTCCAGACGAAATCCATACACCCCCTATGGACAGCATGGCATTAATTTCCCATGCAGGGAGTGTGGATTCAAATGTAGTCACCTGAATGGCTGACCCCATTTGAACTCTACACCCCTATGTTGGAGATTAAGTTCATGTCTTCCATAAGGGAGTATGGATTTCACCTGGAATAGCCCATTTTGAAATCAAAGCAAGAACTTTATGGGTCTACAAAACCTACAATATTTCATAGGCCTACATCTCAAGTTCGTTACCTGTTCATGGGCCAAGTTTACTTCAAATCACATTACATTAACATTGCTTTATTTTATCAACATCCCTTTCACATTTTTCATGATTTTAACTCCCTGGACACTACTGGCCATCTAGCAGTATTTCCGATTGGTTGATATATTGAAATGCTCATTTCAATTGCCAATTATGACAAGGCTTTAAACTATAAAATTTGCATTTGCAGATGATCTTATTAATACCCTCCTTGATTGGTTCAAAATTGGACACAATATTCATTTTGGCCAATCTGCAGGTAGTTCTCATGGGGTTAACTGTTCTATAAAATAGTATTAGGGTTTTATTTTATTTGCGGTTTCAAATGACTACAAATTAAAGGCAATAGGTCAAAAGTATTTTGTGTGTTTTTAATTTGTGGCTTGGAAATAAATCACGAATAGCTCGGTATAACATTTTGCGTTATGCGGCAAATGAAATGGAACATTCCCTAATGTGTGGGTTGTTTTTAGCCAGCCTATGTACAAGTTTGCCAAACCTTGTTTCATGCATTGCCATATGTTTTACTTCCCTTTCAGCTGGACCACCAAGAGGACCAAGAGGAATGCCCCCTAGGGGTCCCCCCGGGATGAGACCCCCTCCACCTGGCCACGGAGGAGGACCACCACAACAGAGACAATGGGAAGATAGTTGAAAATAAACTCACACTATTCTATACAAAGACTGAGATTGTGCTTGGGAGAACTGGCAATCACAGAAAATGAACTCATGCATGGATTTTAACTTATCATGCGGAATTATCAGTTTTGCGGGGATTTTCGCCTATACGCAATTTTCATCTTTTACTTGTTACTAAACAGTTGTGGCATGATCTGATCTACTCTGACCAAAGTCAGGAATTTTGAAAATTTAGTTACTACCATTTCGATCTTGTTCAGTACCTCTGCTTAGTAAGGTTGAAATTTCCACTTCCCTGGCATACTAGTGGTAAAGTTATGAATGTTTGATAATGTTCATATTCTTATGTTTTTACTGTATTTTTGCTCCGTATTGTTGTCTATTTTTCAATTTTATTATTGTGACTTAAGCCTGATCATGGAGGTAAGTCAAAATATCTTAGGGCGCGTTCTCACTATGCCTGTTTGATACCAGGACGTGGACTCGATCCTACATCGAGTCCACTTTCAAGCATAGTGAGAACGCGAAATAAGTGGTCTCGATCCTACATCCAGGATGTAGCATCGAGACCACCTCATGAGGTAGTCTCGTACCTAGGACGTGGTATCAAACAGCATAGTGAGAATGCGTTTACAAGTGGACTCGATCCACTTATACCGGAAATGCTCTATGCATCGACCTTGATGGCGGCGTTGTACTATAGGCCTATACAATATACAGTCTACATTTTATAATTTTCCATTATAAAATTTAAACATATGCATTTTCAACTTTAAAAATTCAAGCTAGTATTATAGAACAAATTTCTACAGGCTTTATTTCATGTAGTAATTTACAACATTTATTTTTTATGTGGAAAAAGCTCAGGGAAAGTGGCTATACATGGAAGTTTGTTTGAGATGCTTGCCGTAGTTTGTTGAGCAGCATGCTTCTCGTGCAGTGTGAAAACAACGGCATCGCGGCAAGATACAGATTTTATCCAGTTTCAGAATTAAACAAAACGACTTTGAACTTCAAAAGGATAACTATTCAGGTGTAATATATTCGTTTTTGAGGTGTACATTTTGCTAGACTGAGTCAAAATTACCAATCAAAAATAGTATTTTTGATGGTGATTTAGAGGTTGTGTTGCGTGTAAATCGGCGTGCTTGACCAAAATCAGAAATAACAACCCGATGTATTTCTCTCATTTTACACGTATAGGCCTAATATAAAATAATAGTTTTTAGAGCGTTTTATTTCAGATCTTTCCAAATTATACATATCACAAAATAACATATCCATAGATTGCAGAAATATATTAGGGGGCCTGGAAATAAAAAATGATCTTTCAAAATTGAGTCTAGCTAGTAAAGTTTGATTTGTGCTGTGAGTTCGGCTCAAAACATGCATTGCAACAGAATTTGTGACGTCATGCATTGATATTATAACATCCGGGTAAGTGGAGTCGATCCTACATCAGCATTTTGGTGTTAGTGAGAACGAAATCAATGTGGACTGAGTCCACTTGTATGTGGACTCGGACCTAGGTACGAGACCCCATGTCTGTAGTGAGAACACGACCTTATTCTTGGTCATCTGAGCTACAGATATTTGCGACAAGCGTACAATACAATAATTATACGATCCTCCATGGCCTATTGATTAATACACATCTATTTGTAATATTATTGACACCAGGTTTATCACTGAAGTCTGCAGAGATGAGAACAAAAAAGCAGATTTCAATAGAAAGAATGGTGATGCTATGAAAATACTCTGGCTAAGCAACCATGCTGGTGATTTTTATGCATTAGAAAGTTTATTTCAACATATATTGTTTGACTTTCTATCTGCTTGTGTGACATAATATGTCACATAAAAGCCAATCAACACAGCTGACTGAATTATTTATGACTCAATAGGGTTAGTTTAATGCTGGTTTTGTACTTTCTGCCGCTTGCCGCTGAGCGGCGTGACGCTTCATCATGCCGCTTGCACTTGTCAGCAAACGGAGCGGCACAGTTGAGCAGCAGCGGCATGCCTCTGAAAGTCACACTTGCCGCTCCAAAATCATATTTTGTTCTCATACCTCAGAGCGGCACCGCTCCGAGTTGAGTTGAATTAAACTCCCAGCAGTGCTGCCGCCGCGGCAAAGCGGTGGAGTGATCGATATCGGTTTGCACTGGTCACCGCCAGCGTTTCTGGTGCGACTGTGCAGTGAAGCAAAATCAAGCGGCAGAAAAGTATGAAACCAGCATAAGGCAGTACTGGGGTCAAAGATACGGTTTATAATGTCAAACAAGTGGAGTGTCAACCAAAAGGGCTATTGTGAATTTAAAGTGCATCATCGTGTAGAATTAGCATTTTTTTAGCATGGAAATACATGCAAGGAAATACCATAATTTTTGCTTTGCACTGAATTTTTGACACAAGATATGAAGAAAATTCTTGCAAGGCAAATTTTATGACTTGCCCTGACAAAAATATTATAATTGTTTCACCAGAGCATGGGTTTCCAACCTGTAAGAACTTGTGGTGGCCACACTCTGTCGGTCTTATAACATGCTGATCTATAAGTTTAATACCATGTTAAACAAAATCATTTCACACAGAGCTGTAAGTTTAATGCCATGTTAAAAATATAACTTAAAAGATTGACATGTAAATTTCACCAAAATTAAACTGTCAATTGGTGTCTTCATGGAAAATACCCGGTCAAGAAAAATTCATTGAGCACTTTGTTTAACATGGTATTACCCTGGTACTGAAAGGTTTGTGTTGTGTCAGATAGATCAGTATGTATGATATGACCGGCAACTTGTATGATATATAAACAGGGAAAAATCACATGGAACAAATAAGTGATCAGACTGTAACAAATTGGAGGCCCTGGGGTACTCAAGTTTGGTTTGGGTGCGAGTGTGCTGCTGCTAATTCAATACCTGAGTGGAAGAAGGGCCCAACTCCATTTTACAAAAATGAGTTTATCATATTTTAAAAGACCTGTACTGTTGCCATTGCAACATATATCATTTCACATGTATGTTATAATGTATGTTCATACATGTACCAGTACTAAAGTCCCCTCAACTTTTTTTGTTTATATCTCAAAAATGTGTTGGAGTTGGGCCCTTCTTCCACTCAGGTATTCAATTTAAAGTGCACCCATCCACATACCAATTTTCCCAAAATTTGGACCCATCACTATACCAAAAGTCAAAAGTTTTCAGCCAAGTTTAATGCAAATTGCCAACATATCGTTATGAATACGGCAGACGGCCGAATCCGGATTCGGCTTTTGGTAAATCCATTTTACACATGCATTACTTTTGAATTAGAGAACAAGGGATCAATGCTATATCTATAGATGGCAGCATATCGATTTTTTAACGGTTGCCGTTGGTGACAGTACTGTGATGCACTGTCAACTAACCGTGTATGCCGCCCTCTTTTAATTTCTTATTATGCTGTTATCATCTGGTCTCCGTTAAAGAAATGATATGCTGCCCTCTATCATGTACAGCATTGATCCCTTGTTCTCTAATTCAAATGTAATGCATTCGTAAAATAAATTTACCAAAAGCCGAATCCGGATTCGGCCATCTGCCGTGTTCATAACGATATGTACAACTTTTCCCAAAATATTTAGCAAATTTAGAAAAATTTGCCTTCTTTACAGCCCCCGGGTAGGAGCGGCCATAGTATGCCACTGATTTGTACCAAGTACCCCTTGAGAATGGAGGAAGAGCACACTTCAGAAGTTGAGGTTGGAACCCTGCACCAAAGTGTTAATATAGCTGACATAAAAGTAACAACCAATTTTGAGTAGACAATGATATTTACTTTTCATCATAACTGGCAAGACCAGAGGCTTTATTTGGCAACTTTTTAAATTATGTAAAATCTCTCAAAATAATCACTACTGGAATGTTTGATATCACTTGTATATACATTCTCAGTTCATCATTGGTTGTTTGCCTTTCAATACCACATCTTTGCAAAAGAACTTATGACCAAACATTTGGTAGCTTTGCCAGTCCAACAATTTTATGTTTATTCTTCCCAAAACATTGTGACCCTTCTTTTCTTGGCCAGACACAGTATGTGTGTTGTGCAGGTGGGTCATTCAATGTCAAATCACAAAACAAATGGAAGTTTAAGCCTGATCCCCTTCAAATTGGCTCAAAGACAGCAAATCTTGTACTTGAGACAAGTTTTTGAAAAGAAAATTTATATACAAGTGATATGAAACAAATTTGTAAAATGGTAGAATTATAAAAATATCTTTGAATGATACATTGTGTCATTTCATTCATCTACCAGCTTGTTAAGGGGGTACTACACCCATGTGGTAAATTTGTGACTATTTTTGCATCTTTCTCAAAAAATAATTACACACTGGTAACAAAAGTTATGTATATTATTGGGGCAAGGAATCCCATTACCTACACTGAAATGCCAGTGACTCAAGACAAGCGGTTAAGTATATATGATAGGAAACAAGGTACATCCTAGCGGTACCTTATTTCTGATCATAAATAACACAACACTTGTCTTCATGTCTTGGGTCACTGAAATTCCATTGTAGTAATTGGATTCCTTGCCCCTATAATATACATAACTTTTGTTACCACTGTGTTATTAGTTTTTGAGAAAAATGCAAAAATAGACCCAAATTATTAATTTATCGAGGGGTGTAGTACCCCCTTAAATCGAACACTTCATATTTCACCTGACAATTAACATTTTGTATACTGTATTGCTGATCTAATAGCATTTTTTGTGAGTTTGAATGGAGTCGAGTCACGCCACACCATGTCCATGCAGAACTGTTCACAATGTGGTATTAACGAGCCCCTCAATTTGTGGGTCCACGGTTTCTCTACCGGAAGTCAGTTTCTATCAAAATTCCTTCCCACAAGGTAATAGGCACATTGCATAACCTTTGCCTATTGTATTATGGGAAGGAATTCCTGTCAAATTGACTTTCAGAGGACTAACCCATCATGTATTGAAAAAATAACCAGTACAAAAATACAGGGTACTCCAAATGAATCTGGAATGCATTACTATTAGGCTATAAAAATTTGTTAGGTCTCAAAGCCCATGTGCGCGTTCGTTTTTCTTGTCCATGTCAGCTGAAACAGCAAATTCTTTTTTTGTTTTTGTTTTTTTAAATAGTTTTTTGCTATAAAATCATGAAATTCTGAGACAAATTTGGAAGAAAAGTTACTTGATTTGATACTCGCATTGTTTAGGTATAAAACAATTGATATATAAATCAACCACAATTTCATGCTGTCTACTTTTGAACACTCAAAAATGACATCTAAATTCAAAATTTTGTTTCAAAAAATCTTAAAAAAAACCTCATTCCACATTCGTTTTTGAAACTGTCGAAAAAATAATGAACAGGTATTGTTTGCTGGGATATTTTAACTGGAATAGCCCAATACACTTTGAATATGTTATGATTCACATCTGAAAACTTTCTTTAAAGGTCAACGGAGGTTTCTGCCAAACTGGAGTACACAGTACAGACCCTGTTCTTAAGTTGTATATACTTTACATAATAAAACAGCTGACAAAATATATTTGTGTTAAGTATTTTCTATCTTGTGTAAGCATTAGCGCCAATCAGGGTCTTAGCTAGAAATTGAGTGTTGCCCGCCATTTGAATAAAATTCCCTGTCCTCATTTGACCTTTAAAACATTAACCAGATGTCTATAGCCCATTGGGGGGGTTCAAATATGTGCTGATATGGCCTTGTTCTATAAATCTGGTCTACTAAAAAGGTCAATAAGCTTCTCAAAACATAATTTATAATATAGCATCTGTCAAATGCATTAATTTTGCCCGTTCCATCAAGCTTGATCAATATTATTCCCAAGCATTCATATATTTTCATGACTAAACGTAAACGGTTGTTTATCCCAGAGGGGCCGCTTGTGGCCCGAGGGCATAAACAACCGTTTAGTCATGAAAATATATGAATGAACCCCGTTCATACATACCAGAACATTTTGTGATTCTTATTTCATCAAAATGATAACAAAAAAGTTATTAAAATACATGATTTTCCTGCATTTTCCCTACCTGGCGATCTAACATCCGGGACACCGGGCATAAACGCTGTTTATGCCCGGCTCTCGACCAATCACGAGCGCTATTACATAGCGTGTATGTATGAATGTGAAATCACAGGTATTGGTGAAATTGACATCCCTAGAGAGAGTCCAGCATGACTACCTGACCAAACTCAGCAGCGGGAGGGGGAAGGGGGAAATTATACCGGGACACAAGTGATGAAAAGTTGTAATGGCCATAAATTGTTTTACTTATCAGGTCAGTTTTTCTACCTATGAGATGGGGGCAACATTCTTGTAAGTGGATGAAAATGCTTATGTGGTATTCACGGCTGATGCCCTTGTAATTTTTGTTTTAACTTTTTTTACAAAAATTGGAATAAAGGAAGTTAAAAATTCCAAATCTGAGGACATCCCCA
This sequence comes from Amphiura filiformis, assembly GCF_039555335.1. NCBI lineage: Eukaryota > Metazoa > Echinodermata > Ophiuroidea > Amphilepidida > Amphiuridae > Amphiura > Amphiura filiformis. The sequence goes on from NC_092646.1 coordinate 44,267,218, forward strand.
GCGTTACGCCTGGGTTACGGCCGGGCAGAGTAGACGCACCAAAGTCCAACCGTGGAGAATGTTTTTCAAGTCTAAAACGCCCCCTTGACAAATTTCTGGCTACATCCCTGATCTGGCAATACTCTGCTACAATTTCTCTTTGGTGTGAATGTTTGATATATGTCTTTTAAGATCACTATTCCCAGGAAACCATTCCGGACAATACTGACAATGGAAGGGTTTCTCTTTGGTGTGAATTCTTGACATGTGTCTTTTAAGAACATTATTCCGTGTAAAACATTTCTGGCAATACTGACACTGGAATGGTTTCTCTTTGGTGTGAATTCTGATGTGTTCGTTGAGATAGCCCTTCAACGCAAAACATTTCTGACAATATTTACACTGATAGGACTTCTCTTTGATGTGAATTCTGATGTGTCTTTTAAGATCATTATTCCATGTAAAACATTTCTGACAATACTCACACTGGAAGGGTTTCTCTTTAGTGTGAATTCTAATGTGTTCGTTGAGATAGCCCTTCAACGCAAAACATTTCTGACAATATTGACACTGATAGGACTTCGCTTTGGTGTGAATTCTGATGTGTCTTTTAAGAACATTATTCCAGGTAAAACATTTCTGACAATACTCACACTGGAAGGGTTTCTCTTTGGTGTGAATTCTGATGTGTCTTTTAAGATCATTATTCCGTGTAAAACATTTCTGACAATACTCACACTGGAAGGGTTTCTCTTTGGTGTGAATTCTGATGTGTTCCTTGAGATGGACCTTAAACACAAAACATTTCTGACAATACTGACAATGATAGGATTTCTCTTTAGTGTGCATTCTGGCGATATGACTTTTAAGAGCATTATTCAATGTAAAACATTTTTGACAATATTCACACTGGAAGGGTTTCTCTTTGGTGTGAATTCTGATGTGTTCGATGATATGGCCCTTAAATTTAAAACATTTCTGACAATATTCACACTGATAGGGTTTCTCTTTGGTGTGAATTCTGATGTGACTTTTAAGATCATTATTCAATGTAAAACATTTTTGACAATACTCACATTGGAAGGGTTTATCTTTGGTGTGAACTCTTAATATGTGCGCTTTACGACCATTACTAGCTGTAAAACATTTCTGACAATACTCACACTGATAGGGTTTTTCTTTGGTGTGAGTTCTAATGTGTATTTTGAGATATGAACTATGTGCAAAGCATTTCTGACAATACTCACACTGAAAGGGTTTCTCTTTGGTGTGAGTTCTGATGTGTGTTTTCAGATTGTACTTTTGTACTTTTTGGCAGTAATCACACTTCTCTTTTAAGTTCAAGCACGGTTTATATTGGTAGCATGCATTTAGCTCACTGTTGTTAGTCAACTGTCTTTGTTGCTCACAGCTTGTTGTTGAACTTGTCTGACTATAAAGTACACGTTTTTTGCATCCATGAAACTGCACATATTTCATCTGATGTCTAATAACATGGAGTTTCAATTTGTCCAAAGAATAATACTTGACTTTGCAAAATTGACAAGAAAATGGTTGTAACCATTTCATTGTTGTCTAAAGATGTTTGCAACATTAATTTACAAAGTGAACATTAAAATGAACTCAACAATATATTTTAAAATGTAAATCTAGGTACCCGTAGTACCTCGTTCACTCCATGGATGTCAATTCTAGTAAAGATTCTTCAGTGGAGCAGCAAGCTTCACCAAGACCACACCTCCTCACTGGCTTCCGATGTCTTAGTCCTGGTTGTTCTTTAATTGGTTTCCAACTGAGGCAGATCAAAACTATCTGAAATGTTAATGCATTCACAGAAATTTTGAATTTTTGAATCAGAACCTGCACCAAAGAGGATGGCAATTTCTAACTTTGTATTGTTATGCCAACACACAGAGCTGCAACTCAAGTTGGCTTCTACGTGGCACTTTTGATATACCTCAGAAACCAAAGTGCAGGTCAAGTCCCCCTGCTCAAAATAGTGGGACAAAATGTACCAAAAGTGGTAGGTATCTACTATATCTAGAATCATAAAACAGGTACCAGGTAGTCAGTTTCTTTTTGTAACCAGTGGAGTAAATCAGGCCTATCTAAACAAGCACACATACTCCACTAATTTTATACAAACCTCACAATGAAGCGTACCTCTGGTGTGAATTCTGATGTCATGTATCTTTTTAGATTGAATTTGTAATGTTGACACTGATATGGTTTATATCCTTGGTGTAAGTTCAGACGTCCCTCTAGTACAGTTTCTCTTTGGTGTGAATTCTGAGGATGTGTCTGTTAAGATCACTTTTGCGTGTAAAACTATTCTGGCAATGCACACACTGATATGGTTTCTCCTTGGTGTGAGATCTGATATGTACTTTGAGATAGCCCCTTTGTGCAAAATATTTCTGGCAGTACTCACACTGATAGGGTTTCTCTTTGGTGTGAATTCTGACGTGTCTTTTAAGATCATTATTTGTTGTAAAACATTTCTGGCAATATTCACACGGATAGGGTTTCTCTTTGGTGTGAGTTCTGATATGTTCTTTGAGATGGGCCCGAATAGTAAAACATTTCAGACAATACTCACACTGAAAGGGTCTCTCTTTGGCATGAATTATTCTGATATGCACTTTGAGATTGCTCATACGTGTATACCATTTCTGACAATATTCACACTGATAGGGTTTCTCTTTGGTGTGAGTTCTGATGTGTTCTTTGAGATGGCCCTTAAACGTAAAACATTTCTGACAATAGTCACACCGATATGGTTTCTCCTTGGTGTGAATTCTAATGTGTTTTTTCAGATAACTCTTTGTAAAACATTTCTGGCAGTACTCACACTGGCGGAGATTCTGTTTTATGTTCAAGCAGTGTTTATATTGGTACCATGATAGCTGACTGTTGTGCTCGCTTGTTGGTAAGCTTGTTTGACTAAGCACATATTTCTGGCGTCGAAGAGACTGCACATATTTGATCAGATGTCTGTTAACATGGGTTTTTAATTTGTCCAAAGAATAATGCTCTAGTCGGCAAATTCGACAAGAAAATGGTTGAAAAAATGTCATTGTTGCCTGAGGATGTTTGCAACATGTACATGTATTTTGCAAGGCAAACTTAAAGATGTAGACGGGGATGTAGATCTGTACTGTTGCAACTCAAACCCACCATATGAATGTCAATTCTAGCAAAGATCCTTCAGTGGAGCAGCAACCTTCATAAGACCACAACTTCTGTCTTAACTCCTCTGGTTGTTCTTTGTTTGGTTTCCAACTGCAGCAGATTAAAAGATCTGAAATGTTAATGTATATATTTACAGAAATTTTGAAGTTTTACCAATTTATTATTTGGAGCAAGATTATGGCAATGTTAACTTAAGTACCGTACCCATTTTCATGAACACATGCTTACAGAGCTGCAATTCTAGGTGACTATCATATATTGTTAGGCACCAAAAAGAAAACACCTGTCAGGCAACGAAAAAAACCTGTGCAAATGACCCCAAATATCACCAAAATCTGTAAATATTTTGCAATTTGGGGAAATACCCCCCCCCCCCCAAAAAAATTGTTCCTCATATTTTAGACATTTGGGTTGGCATTCATTTGTACAGAAAAATAATTAATTGTTTCTCAATTCTTGTAAAATCTGGGTCGGTACATAGGGCATGTTGAACAGGGTTTTCTTTCTTCGTTACTTTAATGACATGCCTATAATTTAGAATTAGAAAAACAAACGGGTTCAAGGGTAGTCACCCCGCCATCCCTGGGTAACCAGGTGCTGGGTTGCATTTTGCAAAAATGTTTGCCACAACATTTTAAAAATGTTGTTGAAGTGTTTGTTTCATAGAAAAAATTTAAAACCTTTTTCCTGACCTTTATATAACATTTAAATGTTAATAAAATGTTTTGAAAAGAACCAAAATGTGTTTATGTTTTAAAACATTTTTATGCTAGGTAATTGGTGTATATAAGGTCAATAGTGTCAATGGTCTTCAGTGGCGTAGCGTGGGTCATCCGATTGGGGGGCACCAGTCTGATTGGGGGGCAACGGGTCTGATTGCGGGGGCACAAGCTGTTTTTGGCCATTTTCCTGTGGGATTTTTTAAATTTCAGATCGATTGGGGGGGCACGTGCCCCCTGCGTTCTATGATGCTACGCCACTGATGGTCTTTGAACAAAATTCATAACATAGGCTCATTTGGAGAGTACTACTGTATTAAAAGCTGTACAATTTTATTAAGCAAATCGTAAAAGTAAACATGGTGCCATACAATTATCTACGTCAAAATATGATCTTATTATATAATCAAGATTAATCAAATAATGTCGTATCATGTCATGTTGATCATCATCCAGGAAAAATTACATAAAGCCATGCTAATCATTAAATTGGAAAAATTAAATCACAAAAGGCGAAATTTATAACTCTTCTTAAAAGCGAACAAGCACACATCATGCAACACTTAAAGCCATGGTGTGTGTGAGCCCTGCAGGTATGAGCTAACTTTTTATTTTCTCTCTTTATAGTAAAATATATGGTACGTCTGGCTGGGTTATCATCTAATCAAATATAAATTTTTGGAGAAATCAATGCCCAGCCACTAGCCCACTAACCCCCTGGAGGCACCAATCAATTAAGAACTCCTTTTGATATACAATGCAACAGTTAGTTGCACAGAGGATTTGATCACCAACATTACCATAAGGGGAAATGATTAATTAGTGGGCATGCAATTAGCGATATATTGGACATCATCAGTACAAAAACAAGCATATCGACACATTATAATGGGCTGGATTAAATCTTTTACTGGAAATTACTTTTACAACTTGCTACATTGCATCTGATACCATCACACATCATCAGGCAACTGTCCTGGGCTGGTCATGTGACACTTGAAGACGGCTAGGGATTGTCTTGATGGGCCAGGTTCTTGAGATAAGTTGTGCCGGGCCATCAAGATGATCCCTAGTCATCTCAGGGACTGCCTTATGAGCAGAACAAGAGCAATCACTCTCTACTGCTCTCTTAAAATCTAATATAAGAGAGTGATTTTTAACTTGTCTTAGTTGCCCATTCTCTCCTTACATTCTATTGTAAATGCTCTTAACAGCTCTCCTTGAAGGCTCCAGAATAGCTATTTAATGCTCTCCTGCAAATTCCAAAAGACAATCCCTGTCATCTTTAAGTGGGCATCACATGACTGGCTCAGCGGGTCAGTTTAATTGCCTTATGAAGTCTGATGGTATCAGACGCAATGTAGCAAGTTGTAAATTCCGTAAAAGATTTCATTCAAAACTTTATTATTTTAAAGTATGGATCAAGGGTGAAAGTAAGGGCGCGTTCTCACTATGCCTGTTTGATACCAGGACGTGGACTCGATCCTACATCGAGTCCACTTCCAAGCATAGTGAGAACGCGAAATAAGTGGTTTCGATCCTACATCCAGGATGTAGCATCGAGACCACCTCATTGAGGTAGTCTCGTACCTAGGACATGGTATCAAACAGCATAGTGAGAACGCGTTTACAAGTGGACTCGATCCACTTATACCGGAAATGTTGTATACACAACCTTGATGGCCGTCGTTGTACTAATAGGCCTATACAATATACATGTCTACATTATATAATTTTCCATTATAAAATGTAAACATGCATTTTTAACTTAAAAAATCGTAGATGGTATTATAGAACAAATTTATACATGCATGCTTTATTTCATGAATTTACAATATTTATTATAAAAAAAAAAAAAAGTCGAGGGGAAAGTGGATATACACGGACGTTCGTTCGAGATGCTTGCCGTAGTTTGATGAGCAGCATGTTTCTCGTGCAGTGTGAAAACAACGCCATCGCGGCAAGATACAGATTTTATCCAGTTTCAAAATTAAACAAAACGACATTGGGCTTTACAGTATAATACAAAAGAATATTCAGGTGTAATATTACGTTTTTGAGGTGTACATTTTGCTAGACTGAGTTAAAATTACCAATCAAAAATATTATTTTGATGGTGATTTAGAGGTTGTGTTGCGTGTGAATCGGCGTGCTTGACCAAAATCAGAAATAACAACCCGATGTATTTCTCTCATTTTACACGTATAGGCCTATAGAAAATAACAGTTTTTAGAGCTGTTTATTTCAGATCTTTCCAAATACATGCATATATCACAAAATAACATATCCATAGATTGAAGGAATATATCAGGGGGCCTGGAAATAAAACATAATCTTTCCAAATTGATAGCCTAAGTAAAGTTTGATTTGTGCTGCGAGTTCGGCTCAAAACATGCATTGGAACAGAATTTGTGACGTCATGGTCATGCATTGAAGCGCTTGATATTATAACATCCGGGTAAGTGGAGTCGATCCTACATCAGCATTTTGGTGTTAGTGAGAAGCTTGAAATCAATGTGGACTGAGTCCACTTGTATGTGGACTCGGACCTAGGTACGAGACCCCATGTCTGTAGTGAGAACACGACCTAAGTGGGAGACGGGAGCCATTTAGCCCCCAGAAACCCTGAAATGGCCCTTGGTTCCATTTAAATTTAAGCTGACCAGGGGACACTTTTCTTCAGTAACTGGCCCCTGGTCACTATACCCAAAAATTTAATTCCATAGCCATAAATGCATGATGAACTTATCCAGAACAAATATTGACCCCTTGTTGATTAGAAGTTGCCCCTGGTTCCATGTTGAATGAAGTGAACCAGGGGCCATTTTGTGCAAAAAGGAGCCCCTGGTTCATTATTTCTTATTTTCACCCTTGGTATGGATGCATTCAAATCACTTTCAGATATCACATCACGACATTTGAACTTGGATAAGCAGTGTCACATGACAACAGTTTGATCCTAATGAATATCTGTGCGGACCAAGTTTTTGTGGCATTTTTTTGCAAATGATTATAAGCAGGCCGGCACCAGGAATTTTTTCAGGGGGGGGGGTATTGGGGAGGTTATTAGGGGGAGCAAAGTGAATTTCAGGGGGCAAAATCAACCTATTTTGAACAAAATTGGCGCAAAAAGTGCGTGATTTTTGGGTTTTGTCTCAGAAGTGGGGGGGGGCAAAAAAAATAATTGGGTGGAAAATGCCCCCATGTAGCACCCCCACTGATCTTAAGGCCACAAATAAAGAAGGATTGTCTCTGAATCCTCAGGCCGCAATCATATGTAAATAAGCCATTAGTGTACAATGTAGTCCTATGTCTTTCTTTTAGTTATTACAAAAAAGTTGACAGTATCCACACAAAAAACAAGAAACAGTAAAATAATAAATAAATAAATAAATAAATAAATAGCATTGCACATAGCTTACTTGCAAAATGCTTGAAACTTTTTATTTTCTGGCATAATGCTTTGCTAAACACAACATTCACATAATAACTGATTCTTTTTTAATGATTTGAATATACTCTATTTGTGGGTATATATCATTTCAAGTAAATATTTCTGCCAGTAAACAAACATTGTAAACTCTCATACTAATTTATAAAACATTTCCAACAATGATATGATATGGAATATTTTGGTGTGATTCTGATGTGTTTTGAGACAACCAGACTGTGCAAAGCATTTCTGACAATCTCAGCACTGTTTTTATTTGGTGTGAGTTCTGATGTGTTGTTTGAGATAAACCTTCAGTGAAAAACATTTCTGACAATATTCACACTGATAATGTTTCTCTGTGGTGTGAGTTAAAATATGCATATGGAGCATATTACTTCGTGCAAAGCATTTCTGACAATGCTCACACTGATATGGTTTCTCTTTAGTGTGAGTTCTGATGTGTGTTTTGAGATTCCCCTCTTGTGCAAAATATTTCTGACAATACTCACACTGATAGGGTTTCTCTTTGGTGTGAGTTCTCATGTGCAATTTGAGAGAACTCTTTTCTGAAAAACATTCCTGACAATACTCACACTGATAGGGTTTCTCTTTGGTGTGAGTTTTGATGTGTCTAGAGAGACTACTACGTTGTGCAAAGTATTTCTGACAATACTCACACTGATAGGGTTTCTCTTTGGTGTGAGTTCTCATGTGCATTTTGAGAGAACTCTTTTCTGAAAAACGTTGCTGACAATGCTCACATTGATAGGGTTTCTCTTTGGTATGAGTTCTGATGTGTCTTTTAAGATTACCTTTCCGTGAAAAGCATTTCCCACAATGCACACACTGATACGGTTTCTCTTTGGTGTGAGTCCTCATGTGTGTTTTGAGATTAGCTTTTTGTGTAAAATATTTCTGACAATACTCACACTGATAGGATTTCTCTTTGGTGTGAGTTCTGATGTGACATAAGAGGTGATATCTATTAGCAAACCATTTCTGACAATGCTTGCACTGATCTTGAAAGTTTTTATGTTTTACTTTGGTGTGAGTTCTAATGTGGTACAAAAGGACACTTTTTTGGCCAAAACATTTCTTGCAGTACTCACACTGAAAGGATTTCTCTTTCAAGCTCTTATTATATTGGCACCATGGCTTACTGTAGTTATTCACCCGACTTTGCCACGTAATAGTTTTGCATTGATGAGGCTGCACATATTTCATTATATGTCTGTTAACGTGGGATTTCAATTTGTCCAAAGAATAATGCTCGAGTCTGCATATTCGACAACAAAATGGTTTTAAAAATGACATTGTCATCTGAAGATGATTTGTTTACAACATATATATTTACAAAAAGAGCTTTAAAGATGTACCAATATTCAAAGATATCCGGTTAGTTCCCACTGCATCTCAAACCCACCACGGTTGTCAATTCTAGCAATGGTGCCAGGACCACAATCCTCACTCGGTTCTGTTAGAAGTACTACTAAGGTCTGGTAGTTCTTTTGTTAGCCTCCAAATGCCGATATATTAAGTGGATCTGAAATGTTAAAGGTGGGTGGTTCAATTTTAACACATGTTTTCTACATTGAAAACCAACCAAACATTGGGCTATTCCAGTTGAAATTCATAAACTAGAAATTACCTTAATCTCTGACACAGGGGTGTAGATTTCACATGGAGTCGCCCATTCAGGCAGGTAACCCCATTTAAAATTCACACTCCCTGTTGGGAAGATAAATCCAGAGGCATTTCAACTGGAATAGTCCAGTCTTAGGCAAAAAAGGAAGATGTTTGGTTAATTGTCCTCACTGCCCGCACATTTTGTATTAATTGCCCACGGAGCAAGAGTTTTCCACCCTGATCCTGGCATTCCCCCTAATAATACCAACCTATAACCCAACCTGTCCCAAAATTATTTATTTTTGGCACGCCGTACTGGCTGATCCACACTTCTGTTAAAACCTCATCCCAATCCGTTCAAGCTTGTCCAAATCTAGTTTCAAATCGGATCAGATCAATGTTAAATGAAAACTAAGAATGACCTACATGTATGCAATCACCCATAATTATGGATTTATAATGCCACATGCACTTGCACTCACCTGAAATGAAATGTTATGTGAATAAAATTAAAAGTAACACAACGCCACTGTTGTGGGATACTTCCTGCAATACTAAAAATGTACATTTTACTTTTTCCCTGATCCTGACTTGACCCGAAAGAAAGAACCCGGTCCGTTTCAACTCACCCTGATCCGGCCTAACCCGATGATATATACGGTTATACCAGGTCCCCAAATTTTGAACACTTTTCAACCTGATCCGTTTTTGGTCAGAGTCAATCCGGGTAGGGGAGACCGGGGCAAAGTGGACCAAAATTTTTTTTGTCCAGCCCAAACAGGATTACGAAGCAAGGCAAGGCAAAACTTAAGGTTTATAATCTTACCTTAGAACTGCAGCTAACAAATGATATTAATAAAGTTTAGTTTTATTAAATGGTGTGAACTTGAAAAGAGTTGTTCCGCTTTGCCCCAGGTTCATCTGGGCCGGGTAGAGTGAAACGTGGAGGGGCATTACAGAAATGTATCCCCTTCAGGTGTGTCTTCATTGTCAACACCACTTAGGGCCTACCTCCTGGTATATCAATTATACTATGACCGGATAAATTTCTATTGCATAGTTCTGAGTGGGGTCTGTTTCCTGTGTTCCACTTTGCCCCATCCACGTTGGACTATTGACCACTTTGCCCCGGTCCACTTTGCCCCGACCACATGAGATTTCCCCCGACATGCATCACTACATGTACATGTATGCTAGCCCTAGGCTGTTCAGTGGCGGATTTAGAGGGGGGCGCACCCGGCGCGCGCCCCCTCTATTTTTTGCAGATCGGCGCCTGACTCTGTGTATTTTGGCAGAGCGGCGCCTGACTTTGTATGGCGCCGAGCCGCAGCAGCGCCAGCGGTGGTGGCTCAGCGCCCCTCTATTGAAAATTCCTGGATCCGCCCTGCTGTTACCATGCATATATTATAGGCTTAAGCCCATCTGTCATTAATATGGCTATCGCAGTAATTCAGCAAAAGCATGGTGCTGTGGCAGATAATAATATTTCTATAATTATCAGGTTAAACATATGAAAAACAGGCATTTTCTGTAAAAATCACAAGTACCTGACTCACTCGATTGCCCCCTATCACAAACAATGCTGGATCCATGCCGTGTTCTAAATACATGAGCTTGGAGATTGAGGGCAGCATATAAAGAAGTTAATGGGGGTGTTTTGTTTTCCCCCCGTGTTCTACTTTACCCCGGTCTCCCCTATTTCAGATTTTGGGGTTGCCACACAGGACTGGAAAAGTTTTTCTGTACAAAAGAACACCTACCCTAAAAAAACTTTTATTTTTTTAACTTCAGAATTAAGTTTTTAAAGCAGTTAGTTCACACTTCTAAACTGGTTTAAAACATGTAACAGTGAATATCCCCATTCACTAGGCTTAAATTTATCATGCAGTTTTGATAGTAAGAAATTGTGAAGGATAGGCCTCTCATTTTTGGGAATTTACATTGTATGCTCCCGGGTTACCCTATACTTTTTTCGGGCGGGTACCCAGTAACCGAAGTTCAAGTTCGAGGGATCAAGTCAAAATGCAGTGTGAAATTTGTACTTTTTTTTTCAAATGGTCTCAAAACAGATGTGTGTATGTAGCAATGATATTTATTGACATATATACCGTACCTGCAAAATATTTAATGTAATAAGTTAAACAACATCTGTGCTTGACATTGAACCCTGGCCTCTTGTAATTGGATTTTCTGAAGCAGGGTTCACAGACTAGACCAAGTTTTTCAACCAATTATGGGCCATTAAACTTTTTAGTAAACTTTCACACAAAACTGGGCCAAGTGCAAGGCTGGTAGTTCTATATTAAATAATGACCTTCGGGTATCGAGCAGCTGCTTTTTGTACCTGGGTATCATAATTTTTGAGCGCGACTCAATTTGCCGGGAATTACTCCTAGTGAGGTGAGTGAAGGACAACTATATTTGAGCCGGGGGGCACTCGCTATAAATGGATGACAGGGATGTGCCGGGGGATGTGCGGCCACATTGACCCCCATTTTTCAGCTCCCTCTCACCCAATGACCCTCTTTTTTTTGTTTTAAACTGAACTCCCTCTCACTCAATGACCCACTTTTTTGTTTTCCTGTCACCAAAAGACCTCCTTTTAAAAAAAATTTGGCAAATCTCTCACTGAATGACCCTGTTTTTTCCATTTCAATTTTTTTTTCAAATTTTGATGAATTTTTGAAAAATTTGTATCAACTTTTATATTTTGACCAAAAATTTTTTCCCAGTCTCACTGAATGACCCCCTTCCCCAGTCTAATGGAAAGACCCTCTTTTTGGAAATTGGAGGCCTTTTCACTGAAAGTCTGAAAGAGTTCAGATGGGTCCCTTTTGCGTGTCTAGGCTGTCACCGAAAGACCCCTAGTTTTGAACTGCTGTCCGCATGTCTCCAGTCCAGTGTAAACTGTTTTCATTAGCAGAGGCTGAAAAACGTTTTTTTCCCTGCAAGCAATCCAGAATTTCCCTCCAGTTTAACCAAATTTCCCTCCAGTATGACTAATTTCCCTTATGTATTTCTTTCTTTTTTGGTCAAAAACCAAAAATTTCCCGGCAATGAGCTTCCCATATTGCCCACTTTTTCCTGCCATGTTCATTAGTATCATTGCAAAATTAATTGACAATAACCTGTTTGACCTATATTCATACATGAATACCTGTGTTTGTTTTCATATATCATATTTTGTGGTGCAAAATGATTACAAATGTGTAATTTGCAATCATGATTTGTAGAGAAGAGAGAAAGATTTCTTCGTTCCAACGGCCAAGTACCAGTTCCAATAATTGAAACTCCCGGCTCCGACTGGGAGTTCCAACAGGTGCTGTGTATGTGTTTATATTTGTTTAATCGTTGCTTCAAAAATGATTGCAAATTACACATTTGTAATCATTTTTCACCACAAAATATGATATGAAAACACAGGTGAGCAAGGCTCCCACTAGCCTTCAAAAGCTCTGCATCCGATCGGACGCACAACTGTAAAACCTGGTCAGGAAACGTGCGCCCCACAATATTTTGTGCGTACGTACGTATGTTAATGTGTTGGGCAGCAGGCAATACAATTTTACAAGGCTTCTGGTTGCCGTTATTGCATCGCATCGCATCAGAGGCAGTGCCGTACTATTACGCTGACTTTCGTATTCGGCGAGGAGGACGATTTCGACCTCCTGGTTTGTTTACAAACAGAGAGGTAGACAAAAAACCGTTCCGCTTGTCCAAACACTCAAGTATCAGAAGGATGGTCCACAATAGCGTGATTCACGTAACCTAAATAGGGATTAAAAAGCTGTCACGTAGAACCATGTGCTTCTATTGTCCAATTTGCCATCAAGATTTCATATGGAAACAGTTCAGACCCAGTACACGATCATGTCAGAAATTAATATTTTGTTCTGGGTCTGATTATTCGGACTACATCAGAGGAGGCTTCAAGGCATTCCTACAATGCACTATGATTGGGAAATTTGATCAATATAACCTAATTTTAAAGGCAAAGTCCCCATTGCCACACACACAAAATGGTAATTTTAAAACTGCAGCCAACAAGCTAATAGTTGAGACTTAGGACTGATATTTGATTTTCTTACAGGAAACATTCATATTGTCCCACTGCATTAATTTTATTCCTAAGTCTCGATGTTATGAATGTTAAATAATAGGATGAAAACACCACATATTTGAACACAATTCCAATGCAAGGCATGATCAACCATACCACATGTGTACAAAAGCCAGACATACAAGGTCAGAAACCCCATTGGGTTGTGGGAATGTCTTTAAACATCCTCTGGCATCGCATCTCAGTTTGATGCAAATATTTGACTATTTCCTTCCCTTTTTCTGATGAGATTTTAAAGATTTATTTAAATGTTATTCTATAACAAATTACGTGAATGTGAACTTGCTGACACTGTACGATAATTAAGAAATTTGTAATTTCGCTCTCGTGTTTTAAGATCACACATCGCCTTACCGGGAGAATTTCCATTGACATTGACAGACTTGACCCAAGCCCCCGGAAGTTGTTCGCAAAATAAGTAGTCTCCACAGCAGCCAGTTTGGTTCCGCTCCATCCACAAAATGTTTGTGTGGAGGGAGCGTAATAAACTAAACTGGCTGCGAGAAGACTAAAAATAAGATCAATAATGCTGATTACTGATTGGTCTGTTGCTAATTTAATATTAATATATGCACGATGAGATGTGAAATTTTAATTTTTAAGTTGGGTAACTTCACAATAAAGGGACATGAAATCCTGACATGACTATCAAAAAATTCAAATTCAGTTGTTCCAGTTGATTTGTTGTGTAACAAGTGGCAAATTATTGTACTTTAAAAAATAGTAATGACAACATAGTCTATCATTCCCAATTTTGGTTATCATCGATGAATTCAAGCAAGGGGCATGTTATAACGGTTGTAACATTGACATACACATGGTGGTAAAAGAGACACAAAGGAGAGTGTTTGCTGGGTAAATTTAATTTGTTTTATTTTCACTTACCAATCCCATCAATAAGAAACGATCAAAATTACTGGACTTACAGCATATTTTAATATTCAATGCAGTTTCACTTGTATTTGAGTAATTTTCAGACACACTGTCAAAGATTTTTTTTTTATGTCTCTATTGTGGAAATGTCCCAATAAAAAGTACCTCTTATGATACTTCAAACATTCTAGATTGTAAAAAAAACATTCAACAGTCAAAAAGTATGTTGCAGCCTTAGTGTATTGCTATCACATTTGTATGTGATAACGGTCGAACATTGACATACAATTTTTCAATGATCTTATATTGATGTTTTCCTTCAATATTACAACACAGAATCACATCACATTACTTTCTTTCATGGATTGCAGTAATTTGCAAAGTAAACATTCAACCCAAGCATTGGTGCACAAAAAGTATGTTGCAGCCTTAGTGTATTACTATCAAATTTGTATGTGATAACGGTTGAACATTGACATACAATTTTTAATGATGTTTTCCTTCAATATCACAACACAGAATCACATCACATTACTTTCTTTCATGGATTACAGTAATTTGCAAAGTAAAACACATCACACTACATATTTCTCTGTAAAGGTAACTAAAACATATTCACGGTTGAGCGATTATAGCGGTTGTAACAAATTTGACATACAAGAGACTTCGCCTCGTCTCTCGGCAGTGTAGGCTGCTACTGGTGTAAAAGGTGCGTGGTAACTCCCGCCCAGGAAGTGCTCGGGCATCACCTTCAGATCGAGGCTGCGGGATTCCGTGTCTATTTTTAGGCGGCATTTCTTTCGTTCACGGTCGAACAAAAATTTGACATACATTTGACATACGAAGTTTGACGAATCGCCAACGATCCTCTAGCGACTTAACTGCCCAAATTAATCCCACTATTTTGTAAAATAGGGCATATTTAACTAGACTATTACTTAAAAGGCCAAGTTTGTGATGAATTTTGGAAGATTTATTGTTGTTAACTTTGAGAACTATTTGACATACACGTGTTCGACCGTTATTGATTTCTTTCAGTTGTGCTTTCTCCCTGAAGCATTATGAAATTCCCTACAAGACTTTAACATTTTTTTGGTACAACCATACCTCATAACTTGCATGCAGCAAATTGATAGTTATGGTTGATTATAGTAATGCCCCAGTCAAATATAAAACCATACTTTTTTGTGTCAGAATTCTATGGCTCAAAATAGCCCATTTTCCGACTTTGAAGGCCTATAAAAAGAAACAAGACATACAATTTATATAAAGTTGTTTATTTTATTAGATCTGCCTACTACAAACATAAAAACATAACTTCATACCAAGAATGATCTTATTATTTTTTTTCTGATCTCACAAATTTGAGCATACAGCTTATGTCCCTTTATTGTGAAGTTACCCAGTTACGAAATAGGATCATTGCAAACACCAATTTGTTAAGCTTATAAATCACTCATTTTTGGGCTGAATCAACTTGAGTCCAACTGGACGCAACGGGTTGATGAAATTTGTTGAACAATGCGTCCAGCATTACAATTGTGCGTCTGGACGCAAGAATTTGCATCCAGCGGGAGCCTTGCAGGTGAGCAATGTATGAATATCATGATATATGGAGAGGTCAAACATGTTGTTTTATTTAACTTATTGTCAATATTAATACTAATATTTTGCGAAATTTTAATGAAAACAATTAAACTTTGAAGACACCCTATTGCACCTTCGGCTCAAACGTTCAAAATTTGTAGTTACATTCTAAATACTACAACCATGGCAACTGGTTAAAGAAGAACGGCATGTTTTACATTTTGAGAGCATGACGAGCGTAAGTAGACTGCCTAACTGGCCTGTATCTCGTTTCGGCCAAAGAACGTCTGTAATACATACCTGTTTTTAATGACTTTGCAACAATGTTTCTATTGTCAGCAATAACAGCTTGCATTCACACTTTTGAGTTTATATGGTGAATTTTCGTACACATCATAAATAAGTGAAATCAGAATATCCTGAAAGGAATTTAGGTAACTAATTCAACGACACTGACCTCGCAACAGCTAATGTTTTCATGTAAACATGGCGTCATTAGACATTTTTAGCCTACGTTTACGTTATCCTACTATCGGATCGTTGAAACAACGAAACCTCAATCCCGGCCTCATTCACGAATTCACTCACCTTCCTACACCACCAGTTGAAATAAAACTCGAAACATCCCGTGTTATTCCTCAAAACTACATGCACCTTCATTAATAAAAATTGAAATCCTAGTAGAAATCCGTTATCGAAAATTGTTTGATATAAAACGTCACCAAAAGTAATTTTTCTGAAGAGTAGATACAGCGTGTCAAAATGGCGGCGCAGTGTCGCATCCCCCAGCTTTGTACGTGTACCCAGGTCACGGTATGTCTACGTGACGAACAGTCAAGGTCAGAGAACAGCGCAACCTGTCTGCTGTCATGACGTAATATAATGGCTCCGCCCAATGAGCAGCGCTGTCAATCATCCTTATTGCCTTTGTCGAACAGACTTTTACGCAGGTAAGAGCTCACGCTGTCCTCACTTTTAGGATCGACGAGCGTCAGGCCGACACAATCTGGTTGTGTAGGAGACTATCTAGGTAACCCAGGCAAACCTTAGTTAACACATTTGCTGGTCAGCCAAATTCGCCGACAATGTCAATGCATTTTTACATAGAAATTTAAAACTTGTGCCCGAAGAAAGAAACCTACATAAATATGTTTTCTATACTTCACTTGACCCAAATATATAATTTTTTATGGTGATAAGTCACCCGCACATGGAATTTCAGAGGGATTTTGATAGCAGTTCCATTAAAAAAAAAGCTGCTATCGCCATGAGACTAAGATCTAGAAACACCCCGAAATGCCGTTTTGGGGAATTTTGCTAGATGAATCTTTTTGATGAAAGTCAGGCTTTGACAAGATGTAACTTTGCTACGGAAAGTGCTATGAAAAAAAGGTTTTCAGTTTTGGCTTTGTTTACTCAAGGGCTTTAATTTGATATGTAAAATGATGCAGTTTGATGGCAAATTTGAATTCACCTAGGATACCTAGACTATCATCGTGATGCCCACGTTGGAACCATTGGATTACGGAAGAAATATTCATACCAGGACTGAAGCAAATGTGGCCATTTCTATGTTTGTACCGGGCAAGTACCGGACATTTTTCAACACGGAGCTAGCGGAAAATACTGCAAATTAGGTCCAAGGTAAGCAAAGGGTTGGGGATCGCATTTTAACTTTGACTAAACTGTTTGGAGTTAAGGCACGCTAAAAGTAGACCATTTCGGGGCTGTATTTGGTGTACATGTGACGTTTTGAAAAGAGTAAAAAACGACCACTTATTCGCTATTGCTGAAGTATACCCGCCGAATCATGTACCAATACACAAGGTATTGGTACATGAGATCAGGTATAGAGCGTAAGCACGGAAGTGTGGTTCTGATTGGCTGAATCAATCGTCTGACAATCCAGTAGCAACACACCAACATATTAATAATAATCCGATTCAACGGCCGATTGTGCGTGAAATCGTTACAGCGCAGATCGGCGCCCTCAAGTGAACACAAAGCTCCGCGTGCGAGTGTCACTCATTTTCATTAACAGGGCGCTCGCAATCGGCATCAATCTGAGCAAGGGAGTGCCGATCTTCTCTGAAACCCAGTGTAACAGTATAGTAAGTACAGGTCATTGGATGTGAATACTGAAAAATACAAACACTCAGCCTCAGGCTTAGCACTTCCTTAACTTTATTTTTTAAGCTTACCTCGCCTCATTGGTTCAGCCTCTCAGTACTAGTACAATACATACACCGCTATTCACCTAAATGTTTGTATTTTTGAGCCATAATATTACTGGACAAATTGATTACAAAAGCTCTAAAAATGAGGTTATATTTCAAAATAAAAGACACAAACCTTGAAATTCAATTCAGTAACAGGGCGCTGCCATGAAATCACATTCAAATTCAACCGTTCCCGTTTTGTGAGGAGCACCCGTAGCCAGGGAGGTGTTTTTGATACGGGGGCATGTATGCAATCATTCCGGCCCCCAATGTTTTTTTTTTCTTTCCCACTTGTTACAAAGAACAAGAGTGCTTTTATATTTAAAGACCAAAAGTAATTCACAAATAATCACAATAAATCACACAAAAAAGAAGAGAAAAAAGAACAGTGCACTGAGCTTTTAATTAGGCTAGTAGAGCTTTGTTTCAAAATATACATATCCACTTCAGAAATTAGTGAGAAAACATTAATAAATCATCAAAAATCATTGATATAAGGGGTCTGCAATAAAAGCAGTTTTTGGCGGGATGCCTGGGTACCGGGATGAGCATCCTGCCAAAACTGCTTTTTTTGCAAACCCCCTTACATCAGCCTGATTTTTTTGATGATTTTTTGATGTTTTCTCAAAATTGCTCAAGTGGATGTATAAGGGGTTTTGAAACAAAGCTCTTCATATACAAAAGATGTCAAAAACAAAATAAATTACAAAGTTACAAGTACAATTTCATATCAAATGACCACAGTTTTATCAAAACGAAAATAGACTAGAATTCAAACCTCCGTTTTTAAAAATGTAAAGACAGTTTGCACGTTTGTCCCACTTCTTTGCAATTAACATACTTCACACTCTCTATTATTTTTAACCAGGATCTTAAAACTCGGAAAAAGTGGGGTTTTTTTGTTTTGAAATTTACAAGACTGATGAGTGATATTAAGACACAAAAATAAATAAGTCAAGAACTTGTCTCCATATAAACTCCAAAAATCTTATCAAAATTTGAAGCAGTAAAATCAATATCATATTTGTCTTTGATAATCTCGAACAACTCTTCCCAAAAAGTCACAATCACAAAAAATATGAATAATAGATTCAGGGAATTTATCACAAAAGTCACAGTTAGGGGAATTATTACGGTTAATTTTAAAGAGGAAGTCATTAAATGCAATTAAAAATTTTGAAATAAAAAGAACGCAATCGAGTATCAATATCAATAGAACACGGGTAGAACACTTAAAAAGTGTTGATGCCTGTATATGGGTTCTGACCAAATTAACTACCCCATATTTGGCCATTTTTCAATGGCCATTTTAACCTAGTGCCAAAATTTTTGTGCTTCGCGTGAATTCATTCCAGTTCAGTTGTACCATATTTCCCCGGGGAGAGCAGTTCAATATGAAATGGATATAGGTGTAGGGCTGGCACTTTCGCACTATGGGGCATTCGGTGAGAGCAAGATGTAAAAAATATGGGGTCATTGGGTGAGAGCATGATTTTTGGCATTCGGTGAGAGCAAAATGTAAAAAATATGGGGTTATTGGGTGAGAACATGACCTTTTTTTTAAATGGTATCTTTGGCACTCCTGGCAGGGGGACGCGTAGGATCGTTACCACAAGTAGCCTACAAATTACCCCATTTTACAGTCGATTTCAAGGACAAGTTTTACCCATTTTTTTACTCCAAAACAAGGACAAAATAGTAGCCTACTCTGAAACACCCCTATTTTTTAGATTCAAGGACACATTTAATTTGCAATTTTGACCCTATTTCAACATTTCAAGGACGAGGCTTTTATGAATGTTTTTTTCATCACAGAATTCAAGTAGTAGGCCTACCCTTATTGCATATAAAAAAAAATTTGAAGGTCATTTTGGGGTCATCCGGGGTCATCTGAGGTCAAATAACTAAAAACTGTCATATGGGCATGAAACTTGGTGAGTACAGTCAACATTTAGAGCCAAATTTTTGGAAGGTCATTTTGGGGTCACCAGGGGTCATCTGAGGTCAAATTAGTAAAAACTGCTGGATGGGCATGAAACTTAGTGGGTACAGTCACCATTTAGAGCCAAATTTTTGGAAGGCCATTTCGGGTCATCCAAGGTCATCCAGGGGTCAGCTGAGGTCAAATTAGTAAATACTGTCATATGGGCATGAAACTTGGTGGGTACAGTCAACATTTAGAGCCAAATTTTGGAAGGTCATTTTGGGGTCACCAGGGGTCATCTGAGGTCTATTTAGTAAAAACTGTCGAATGGGTATGAAACTTGGTGGGCACAGTCACCATTTCGAGCCAAATTTTGGGAAGGTCATTTAGGGGTCACCAGGGGTCACATGAGGTCAAAAAAGTAAAAACTGTCGGATGGGCATGAAACTTGGTGGGTAGGCCTACAGTCACCATCAGCTCCACCATCAGCCAGGTAATCGCACCCAGCCTAGAACCGCCAAATACAGGTAACCGCCTAGTTTAGGGGGGCAGGGGGGGGGGGGGGGGGGGGGGGGCAGGGGGGGCAGAGTGCCCCCTGACAAAAAATGAAAGAAAAAAGTGCCTCTCTGACAAAAAAATACAAGGGAAAATCAGGAGGGCAAAGGAAAAGAAAAGGGGCAAGGAGCCCTTTTCTACCGAAATTCAGACCGAAAATACACAATTTTTCCATATTGCAAAGGTTAAGCCCTTTCCATCCTGATAAAGGGCGAAAATAGTGTACAATACCAATTTTTTGCCTTTTGTCTCTATGTATTGTATGATGCAACAGTAATTTTTTTCGTCTGTGCCCCAAAATTTGTCTTTTGCCCACCCTGACCAAAAAAGCTGGCTACGCCCCTGGTTGAGTGACCCCACCGGGCACGGTATTTCACCAGTTTTAGCTTCACATATCAAAACGTTTTAGCTATGAGAGACCCATTTCAAACTGCGACTTATTACTTCTTTCCAACACTGCTTATAGGGATCACAAGGTCAAACGCGATCTCTGTGTGAAGTTCAATGCAGTCTCAGATTACCATCTTTAACCTTTGGTGAAACCTCAACATAGCAATCGGCTCACTGCACGGACTGTGCACGGACTGTGTACAGACCAATATACCTAGTTCAAACAGAGGTGATTTGGGGTTTTTGCTTGCACCAATTTTTTTCAGATTTTTCGCTGTATGCGATCCGGCGAGTGAGATAGTTGACAAATCAAATTCTTTCTTAGATGATAAGCTTGGAAACATCCCAAGCTTCAATTGGATACCTCGACCAGGTATACAATGGTCCCATGTTGTTGTAACGCTTTGAGATGACTGGTCAAAATACGTAGAAAAGCTGAAAAACGCGGATCTCAGGCAGAGAACGAAGCATTTTTAATACATAGGTGGAGGTGAATAAAAATTATTGGCGAGTAAACAATATCATCTACATTATTTCCGATGCGATCATAAATTGCAGGACATTCTCATGTTTATTTTGGTGTAACGACTGTGACATATGACTAATAATTTCAAAGTTGTGATTTTAGTAATACAAATGTTTTGAGAAAAAGTCTGATTTTTGTTGATGTCAGTGGACGGTTGTTAATGGAATGAAATAAGAAAATGAGTAATGACGCTTAGGGTACCCTAACGTTTTGATATGATATGGCAAAAAAAATTGCGCGCATTTGTACCCATAAACTTATTTTGTCGCCAAAACATGCTGGATTCACGGGGATTCACTAGACTTCTAGAAATTTTTTCCAACCCCATCCCAATGTCAAAAAAAATCTATAGCCTACCACTGTTATTATGACAATGAACCACCATGTCCTTTTAAAGACAGTTCTTGCTTTTCGCTTAAAATATTTAATGAATATTCATCACCTATGACGTAATTACATCTCGTATTAGGTCGATGACCTAGGTCATGTCAAAGATTGTCACTTTTGTTTTGCAGGTTGTGCTAAAATGGCGCCGATTTTGTGCGGAAAGTGATGTGCTTCGACTTTAATTGTTGACAAAAGAAACCGTGTAAGAGTTGCATTTGCATTTTATAATTTTGGGCGTATTTCTGTGTATTTAAGCATACATTTGAGTGGGGTTTTAACCCGTAAAATATTTTGTAAAGTAAAATTTCAACAATTGTTATGTCGGTTGAGTGGGTGAGGAATTCTGCTCCTTGAAAAATGCATGCGTCTGAGTTTTTGTTTACATTTATTTTCTTGTCATTATTTTGGTCATAGTCTGACATAAATTGACCAGGATTACAAGGTTTGTACACATGTTGGTAGCATTGTGTCCTGACCATATTCCTTTCAATTTGCATGATGTTGATTGTTCACTCATCATCATGCATCACTCTGACTCTGCCCTCTGGTCATAAAAAAATTTGCATAATGGGCTATAATAATAATAATAATAATTCAAGGAAATCCCGCCTATTTTTCAGGCGCACCACTGCAACGGCAGTGTATTTCGACAATTCACGCGTCACTGCAACGCCACGGCAGTGTAATTTTTCGAATTTCGATTTTTACATGTATAAGGCCACACGTTTTGAACTCGCCACCCAAAAATGGTGGTGGTGTTACGTATTTTCAAATTATGATCTGTTCAATTCATCATACCTCGGCTAAACAAAAAGATTATGTCATAGTTTTGGTCTCATTTGAAAGCTAAATAATACCACTAAATAACCTGTAAATATGAAGAATATAGCTTCTCAACTAACGAAGTTGTGGTTGATTGAATTGCGAGCAGTCAGAGTGGTGGAGGGGGGGGGAAGCGGAGGAGGGGGAAGCGGTACACACAAACTCTATGGGAACACGACGTTTCATGTACGTGTAACTTGAATAAATTCACTGCTACAGGGGCTATAAACTTGGTTTTGGTCTTAATTTACAGCTAAACAATTCTGCTAATTGTCTTTAATCATTTTGAACCCTTTATGATTGGTTTAGTCTATAAAATTCAAACTTTTACGTACAAAACCACCCGCTTTCATATTAAACACTGTAGTAAGTAATGCGGATGTCTTCAAAATCTAAAAGTTGCTGAAAATTTTTTATTACTTATCCTATCATAGGCAAAGTATACATTTTCTGATAGGAAATTTGATGAGGAATCTAAACATGGACTTACTTTTTCTGTATGGGTTAGGGGTAAAATGTTGCAGTTCAAAATATGATAAATTGTAAAAAAATTTAACATACTTTTGAACACCCTGTATTCCGAGATTACCAAACAGCTGTGATTTTTTTTTCTTCCAAAGTCTGTAGGCTCCCCCTATCCTCTAACTAAATAGATGCTGTTTACTTTCAGTTTATTACTGCAAGTTAGTGATAAGCAATGCATTAAGTAACCCTTTTTGTATCCGGAATTTTTTTATTCCACCCTGTATAATTTCAAGGTCACCCTGTATAATGAGTTGAAATATTGTATTGTTACATTCCTTATGTCTTCAGCTTTCCAAAAATGTATACTTTTGCTAGTTTAGGGTTGATAATTGTGGAGATATTTTAATTTGAAACTCGATTGGTGTAAAAATTCATATATTTGTGATGTAACGCTATGGGTGGCGAGTTCAAAACACATGGCCATAATCTATATCACCATTTCACAAACACAACTAATCTATCACTGAACAGACAACTACTACTGCCCTGGAACCTAGGGGAAGGGGGTACAGATACCAGAACCGGGGTGATCCCTACTCTTTCCGAATAGCTCTGACACTTTTTACGTGCACAGGGATGATCGAGAGCCCTCCTGTACACGGGACCAACGGCTTTACGTGACTTCCAACCACGGATCGAAGCACATACACTACCTATATCTGCACGTGATAAGCAGTGTATGGGGGCGAGAAGAAATTCTTCAAGTAAATTCGGAAATTAAATTTCTGAACTGAATTGAAGGATTCCTGACCATATAGGAACTTTTGGGAGGGAAGAGAATTTTCACCTAAGGCAAGCCCAAGGCTCGAACCCTCGTCGATCGTATCTCCCGGCCGGCAGCGCAATGCCTTAACCACTCGGCCATCTCGCCCTCTGCTATAAGTATAATTTTTCACGTAACGTTATTTCCAAATGGTGCTATCACAGTATCAGCTTTCTGGTTGCCTAAATTTGGAACATGATTATACAATGTGGGTGATTTCATTAGGCCCTTCGGCCTTCGCACTTGATTATTAGTTTCCTGTTGAAGATTTTGAAAAAGGGACGAGGTGACTTTTAATTATTAATTATCTTTTATTTTCTTTATTTAGTTTGAACTATTACAAGCAACCTTTAACTCATTTTGACTAGAGCGGGCATTTAATTATTTCACAACAATATTTGATTTTATAAATAAGTGAAGGTGGAGTTGTACTCTTTGTTCATTCATCATTATTGTTGACATTATTAAAGTCAGAAAATGGCAAGTAGAAGTAGTTGAAACTTATTTTAAAGGAGAAAATTAGAAATAAAAATAAAATAATTAATTTGAGATTTTCAATTTTGGACGCGGGCGGTAAACAGGAAACTAATAATCAAGTGCGAAGGGCCTTAGATGGGTGAGGTGTTATGGAGGAGAAGCTACAATGTCAATACATCATGACACGAGCATGATTTTAATTAAATTCTGACTCGGGACTGAGTGACAACTTTTTATATGTGACACAATCTGCTCCATGGACTTGAATTGGGGCCAAAGGAGGCATTTTTAGGACAAGCAGAATTTATGCTTTTAGTTATCCTCGGGATAACCTCCAGATTTTCCTTATTTCGGACACTGTAATTATTACATTATTTATACACTGTACAATAGGCTAGGCACCGGAGTTTCGCGCGATTTAAAACGGCAAAATGCGCTGGCCACTTTTCAAAATGCGCGAAAATGATGCATGAATGGGCATTACGGAAGCCAAAGTGCCTTTTTTTGGAATTTTCATTAGGGCTTAGTTTTTTTGCCTTCCACTGAACCTATCTCAACATGAAATGAAAACAATTTCGGCCTGAGGTCCAAGAAAAAAGTGTGCAGCGCCCTCTTGTGTTACCATCCTTATATGTGAGAAGAGTGGATTTACATAAAAAATCCTTCAAATCACTGCTTTTCTTGCATGTTGGTTTGTGTTTGGTGTCTAAACATACTGTAAATGAGCTAACAGTATCTAATTCTGAAGGTTACAAGAAAATTGAACTTTGCGTTTTCTTAAAAATTGACTTTTTTTGTCAAATTCAAGCATGAGGGCGCTTTTCAAGATTGTTCGCAATTTTTTTCCCGCTCACTGTTTTTAAGTATACAGCTGTAAATGAGATCACAAGATCGACATGCTCAAAATATTTGAGCAATTTATCACAATTAGTACTCGTTTGAATGCGCCTCACTTGCTCCTATTCAAATGCATAGGGGTCAACAAACTTTTCCTGTGTACTATTCAATGGTGGTATCCAAATTAGCTTCTGATGAAATTCTCAAATTTCTTGAGCGGGTCAAACTTGAGGTTGCCTCCATTACTGCAACTTAAAAAATAGTGTAGGCCTAAGTGACAAAACCTGCGCAAAATCTTGAAAAGCGCCCTCACGCTGAATTTTGACCTTAAATGTCAATTTTCAAGAAAACGCAATGTCCAATTTTCATGCAACTTTCAAAAGAATACTTTTGACCTCATTTGGATGTATCTGGACACCAAAATCAGAACAAAATTCTGAAAGGGGTTTAATTTGAAGGATTTTGCACTCTAATCCACTCCTCCCTTAAATATAAGGTTTAGTGACATAAGAGGGCGCTGCACACTTTTTTCTTGGACCCCAGACCAAAAATGTTGTCATTTCATGCTGAGATAAGTCAAATAGAATACAAAAAAACTCAGCCCTAAGCAAAACAAGAGATGACCCATTTTATGCCCATTCCTATTACCGTATTGGTCCGAGTATAGTCCCACCCGTTTTTTTTGTGTAATTATTTCACAATGGGGGGGGGGGGGGGTGGATTATATTCGAATTTCAACAAAAAAAAAAAAAAATTTACTTATTAATGATTTCAAAATGCATTGAATTTGAATGCATTTTGAAATCATTAATAGAGTATGACATGAATGTCTAGGTCCAGGGAACTCCAAAACCGAAAAAAAACTTTTAAAATTTTTTTTTATTTTTTTTTTACAATTTCTGGAATTTTTTGAATAATGGGGGTTGGGACTATACTCGAACGTGGGACTATACTCGGACGAATACGGTAGTAGGGACAGAATCACAATATTATAATTCATTCATTGTAGAATGCTATTTGATAGTTGGAGAGAGCATACCATTCTGAACAAGATGATACCTCAATCATTAAAATCGATCAAATATTAACGAAGTATGCCATTTTATTGGTTATGACTCAACTTGATTGCAAATGGGATTCTTGGTAATTTTGTCCGTTGAGTGTCAAAATATTGAGTGATTTGAATGTTTGCTACACAAATAGGTCATGGTAAACAAAGATGTAAACAAATTGAAATTCACATTTCAGATAAATGTCAGTTGTAAACATTTACATCATGTACCGTACTATTGATACAGACAGGGTTGTAGCTAGACCAAGTTGAGTGCCGGCTAATTTTACTATCACAATCTTTTTAGCGAACATGAGGGATCGGGGAATAGGAAAGGGGGTATACCCCCAAAAAAATTTTGGTGTTTTACTCTTTTCATAATGAATAAATCATTTGTGGGGAAAAAAATTAAATAAATAAAAAAAATTAATTATTATTTTTTTTTTTTTTAGTGCCGGTCGGCCCGGTCCGGGCCGGTCGGCCCCAACCGGCGTGGCTACAACCCTGGATACAGATTGTAGTACATGCATTCATTTCTAATTTCCATGGGTCAAACTGTTGTGTTATTTACACGTAAATAAGTACATGTGTATTAGGTTAGGAATATTGTGTTTTGAGGTTAAACAAATTGCAATAAAAACTTTTTCACTGCAATGCATTTTAGAAAGGTCCCCAAAATGACATACTAAAAGTCCAAAAAAATCCATGTAGTGGAAGTGTGTCTAATTTACATAAATCCAAAATGGCCGCCAATTCTAGGGTTTTCGCACAGATTTGGTCAAAATTTTCACCATACATACCTTTTATCATACTTTTAGTGTACTTTGAATGTCTATAATGTTATTTCAAAGAATTTTTTGTTTGCACAAGGTTTCATATGCCTTAGCTTAAGTGTCTTTATTTGCTTAAATCCAAAATGGCTGCCAAATTAAACATTTTTGTAGAGAACTGATTATAAATAATAATAATGATCAGAATAATTGCGACAACACTTATAGACCTTTCTTATGATAAACTATGTACCTGGATCAACGCTGTAAATGACCTAGAACTAAGTTCAGGGGCATTCAGGCTACACTCACCAAGTACTGGGATCCGGTCTAGCTTAGTTCTGCCTCAGTTCCAGCACAGATCGCTGTTTGCGATGTGAATACGCAATTATTAGAATGTTGTAAAATTATTTTTGAATTTCAAATGTATCACAATATAGGTTCTTTAATTCGCATAAACACATACATTTTCAAAAAAGTGGGTTAATTTGCATTTTGATTTTGATTCTCACCTTAATACAGTGCATCAAAGAGCAGCTGTAATATGTCTATATTGGTTTACAGTCCCAGTTCAGTTGTTATTACAGGATGCAGATCATGAGGCTAACATTGTGGTATACATATTTTAAGTTGATGAAGAATTGGTAGTTTTCAACAAAGCTAACCAGAACATACATTTATGTGGCAGGCTGATCAGTAGTAGCATCAAGTTCTAGGTCTGGTGGTGGTGAGTAACCGTGAGTTGGTGCAACTAGTGCCACGACAATCAGTGCAGGCTGTTGAACATTGGAGGCCATACTTCCGTCATGTACATTTCTTGGTTGTACAGTCTTTCTTGCATCCGCATCTGATGACTTTAAGGAATGATGCGGGTGCTGGTGGTTTATCAGTTTGTATTGGAAGATATTTCCCATCCATGACCTGCCAACCCCAGTCTCCCGGTGTCAGGTCGCCTGCCATTCCTTTCCATTCTAATATCTGATAGTACACAGGCAGACTGTGGAACTTTGCTGCTGCTGAAGTTGGTGGCAAAGTCTTTGCTTCTAAGGCAGACGTGATTGATGGTATCTTTACGCAATAGCTTCTGTACCTCAAAGAGTCCAGATCGTCTGTTGAGTCACCACCATACAGGCATACAATTGCCTTCTCTCCAGCTGTAATAATGGTGTCCTTCAGGTCTGATGCTGGCTTACTAAGTACCTTGGCAAGCTCACAGAAGTAGTCATTCTTCATGATTTTCTTCAGTGATACACCTTTCCCTAGTCAAAATATGCGAGAGGTTGTATCGCAGCCCAGAAGCGCATGGGCAAAGAGAATGTCGCCACACACACTACTTCCTAGGGTTTCCTTCAGCTGCTTGATATTCCATGTCTTTGGAGTTCAGGTGCAAAAAAGATGTCCTTTGCATTCAGATCAGCGTAGAAAATCAGCAAGATGAGAAAGTCTGTGTCAATCACCGACAAGAACTGTGTCTTTAAACTTAGCTGCTTCTACTGCTGTAGTTACAATTAACAGATCTACATCTCCTCTTTCATGAAATACAGTGCAACCATGCAGCTTGGAACTGAGAAGGTTTATGCGACGTTTAATATCCTCTTCTACTGAGGGCACACTACTACCCAGAAAGACGAAGTTATTTACTAAAATGGCATCTGGTTCAGCATCATATCTCTTGGATCGTCAGATATGATCTTGCATTTTGTTGGGTTAATTTTCATTCCCCAGCTGCTGCATGCTTTCTCCTATTCATTAGCAGAGATTTGCAGGTTCTCAAAGTCCATATACATGATTGTGGTGTCATCTGCATATCGGATGTCACCCATTTGCACACCTGAGCCTAGAATTTGGACGTCCTTCATGACAAACTCCAGATATAGATTGAAGAGGCATGGTGAGAGAAGACATCCCTGTCTAACACTAACTAGGGCTTCAAAGCAATCGGTGATCTTTCCATTTACCACGACTGAGCATTTGGATTGCTCATACATTTTGGCAATGAGGTCTACTGATCGCAGACATTTCCAAAGGGCTTCCCTCCATCTGTCCATATGGTGTCAAATGCTGCTTTGAAGTCTACAAAATTCCAGTGTATTGGCATGCGTCTTTCTTTAGCCTTTTCAAAGATTTGGCGTACTGTAAACTGCATCTGAGGTGCCTCTGGAACTCCTGAACCCACACTTTTCCTCTCTCAGATCATCAGATGGTTATCTACAGTCTGCTGTATTCGGTTAAGAACCATCCTACAGAATACTTTTACCGGGATTGACAGGAGGGTAATAGCTCTGTAGTTGGCTGGGTCCAGTCTGTCGCCCTTTTTGTACACAGGGGTTTAGTCTTGTACTCCAGTCTTCGGTGATTTTTCCTTCAGCCCAGGCGGTGTTGATGACCTTCAACAACATATGTTAAACAAACAGCGACTTATATATAGAAATGATCCAGGCTGAAGCAGATGTCGATACATAATTTGATTGTGTCCACAGCCCTTACAGTAGCAGAGACAGAAGAGCTACCAGTTGCATGTGGTGGCGGGTACAGACACTGACCTACTTGTGATGTTGGTGTCCAGAACAAGTTCAACAACAGATACCTTCATGAAATGCTGTAGTAATCCTGAGATAGTGTTCCGAGTAAGTGATATCCAGCAAGCATTGGGAGATACCAGAAACTACTTGTTGGCAGTTGGCACTTCATGCCATCACAGGGTGTGACACAGTCTCAAACATCTATCGCCGGGGAAAGCGTAACCCTTTCAACATGGTACACAAGAAAGGCAAAGATGACTTCCTAGGGACTTTTGCGAACAGTACGAGTACGCATGATGAGGTATAGAAATAAGGTGAAGGCTTCATCCTTTAGCTTTATGGGGCCAGCAAATATGATTCACTTAATGAGTACCACCACATGGTGTCTTGTGGATGTAAGCCTGATGGATGCAACACTATAACATGTAGTTGCAAGAAACTAGGTCTTCACTGTACAACAATGTGCAGAAAATGCAGTGGCCATACTTGTTGCAACACAGCACCAATCATCAAAGAGTATAATGAAAATGAAACAACTTTAGAATTAAGGTATTTCATAACTGGAGCAACGTACCTCTTCAACCACAAATTTTCAATCTGTTGCCATTTTAGCCAATTGAGTTTGGTTTCTATAGTTCGAGGTTTCATCCAAATCGTATGGCTCCAGATGCCCTAGTTTGGTCTCAAATTGACTTTGTGCTTTTTAAATTACAGATCCGGGCTTCGGAAAGGCAGCAAATTTGGGGCGCCATTTTGGATTTCGGATACTTGCAAGGGTTGAATCATCTTAATATGGATTTATAAAAAATTCCACATACCTCCAAACATATGTTTAGATACCTTACTTGTGTTTCTAGCTAGTATGGTTTGGAAATTATGGGATAAACATGAAAATGCTGACCATTTTGGACGCCATCTTGGATTTTGGACACTTGCAAGGGTTGAATCATCTTAATGTGGATTTATAAATATTTCTCATACCTCAAAACATATGTTTGGATACCTTATTTGTGTTTCCAGCTAGTATAGTTGGAAATTATGAAAAAATATGAAAATGGCGGCCATTTTGGATGCCATCTTGGATTTTGAAAACGCCCACAGGGGATTTATGGGACTTTTTATCAGTGATTCTACACATATTTTTGAACCTATTCCAGAAAAAATCAGCTTGTTACAAAAAATTTCCAGGTTAAAACTAATACTATTGGCCTAAAATCTGTGTGTTAATCTTAATATCGGCGGCCATTTTGGATTTATGAATACTGCGATGCACAATTAAACAAGATATGTCTCTTAATATGATATATAAAGCATAGTTCACCCATATAAATGTGAACGTTGTGCTTTTAAGTGCCACAACATCGACCTATGATAAGAAATCTCGCTAAAATTGTCGAAATAGCGGCCATATTGGATTTATGCAAATTAGGCACACTTCACTACGTGGATATTTTTGGACTTTTAGGTAGCCATTTAGGGGACCTCACTGAAATGCACTGCAGTGAAAAATTTTTTATTGCAATTTGTTTAACCTTCACCTAAAAAAAATGATATATATCCTAGCCTATATTAGCTAATAAACAACTTTGTTAATAATACCCAAAATGTCCACAAACATTTCCACAGTGTGCTGTAAATCATACTGGTTGGATCTAAAAAAAGAGATACCGAGAATACTTATTAAACAGTTCAAAAACAACCAGTTTTTTTACCTTAGCTTTCGGCTAGTGCTAAACCTTCAACGGAGGTGCTATTGCTAGGTGATAAAAAAACTAGAAACACTACTGTGATGCGAAAAAAAATTAATACATGTATACTGATGTTGCCAGTAGTTTTCATGGTTCTGTCTGTGTGAGTTTGGTTTGTCAAAACAATGTTCAATTCCAGTGACTTTAAAGTGATTAAGTGTGTGTCCTGGTTGATTGAAATGAGTTGCAACAGGATGGTTTTCGTCTGTGCGCTTGCAATTGATATCATTCCGGTGACCTCTCATGCGATCCTGCACCTTTTTGCTGGTTTCACCAACATATTGGATGTTACAGAGAGAGCATTCGATGAGATAAATGACGTTACTGTTCGAACAAGTGATGGTCTGTTTTATTTGAAAAGGTTGTTTTGTTATATGGCTGGTGAAAACATTGGTTTCTTAATTCATTCATGTGATTGCAGTTTTTGCACCTTTTGGAATTGCAAGCGAATGAGCCCAAATGTTCCGACTCTGTATCATCCGGTGTGTTACGTGGGAGTTTGGCTCTGACGATAAGATCACACAGGTTTTTGGGACACCAGTAAGAGATGAGTGGTGGTTCTGAAAAGACCTGTTTGAGTTTATCATTTGATTGAAGGATGTTGAAATGTTTGTTGATTAACTGGGCCATGGGAGGTAGGTTGGGGTGGTAGGTAACGACAAGAGGAGTACCGTATGTGTGTTGGAATTATTTTTGAGAGTGTCTGTGCGATCAATATCAATATCTAGTGCAATTTGCGCATTATTTTACCAAAATGTGTGATTTTTTCTCCCTAAAAAGTTCAAATATATATGCAATATTGTTTTTGCCAAGCGGTTAAAACCACATTTTTTTTCCACCTGCGGCAAAAACCTGCGAACCCTGTCTCCAGATATTTAATGGACTTGCCCATTGATTTCTCCCCCAGGTAGTTTCTGATCACCATGCCTACCAAACAACAGTTAGAAAAAGAAGCATGGAATGGACAGAGGCTACAGACCCACATGCAATCACAACCACCAATGTACAAAGTGCCTATCGTGTCAACTTACCAGTCTGCACCCATGCAACATGCAGGTAAGAGCAAGCCTCAAAATCTGGAACAGAAGCCACACATTTGGAAAAGCAGCTCCTGGTCCTGAGATTATCTAGTCTAGTGAACCAGGAGCCATATAAAGAGCTTACTACGACTATTAGACTAAGAGTCATTTAAATTTCAATTGTACATATTAAATACAAAACCTGCTTCAACTACCAGGCTCTATTTAAAACAAAATGTAGAGCCTGGTTCATATGATTTTGGTGTGGACCAGGAGCCAAAATGTTATGACCATTGGGTAAATGGCTCCTGGGTGCCTGGTTATTTTGAAGCTTGGGTAACATCGTTCAACATAACATGCTAGCATTGTAAGGGTTGCACAACTTCATTATGTTACTATGTGGTATTCCGTTTATTTTCTCGAATGTTCAATGCATTTAGTGATGTGTGTGTTTAGACGTGGTGCACCTCACAAAATAGTTTTTTTCCCAAAAAACTACTATGCAGTATGCATTTAGAATTTCTAACATGGGGTAACCTTCATGCCCAAAACACACAAATCAACATGTGGAACTTAATTTTATAGCTAATGTTATTCAACTGCCAGCAAATACGGCAATGCCACCGACGATCACAAGTCAGGAAAATACAACAGGTCTAAACTTGCTAAAAAAAAAGCAAACAATTTCAGCAACATTTGTATGGATGGCAAATAAACAGTTTGCCAAACTTTTTGTATGATTTAACTTATCTTTTGGACACAACAGATAGTTGTCATTATTCGACTAATATTACTAAGTCATGGTTGAAGTCACAAATAACATTGGTCAGTAGTTGCAACTATGACTATTTGCAACTTGGTTGTGCTAGCCTAATATCTGCAATTTTCTCTTTTTGTTGTTGTTGTTGTAGACGAAACTGTAAGGGCAACCCAAACTGTCTGGTTGGGCTTGGTGAGAAGGAATGGCTAGGTGACATCAGTGATGACAAATGGCATGAGGTAGATGACCCAGATCTTGAGAGGAGAACAAAGGTACAGTAATGACTTGTGCATCCTGGTAGTGTGGGTTGGTTAGTCAGCAAAATATTTTATTTTATCAAAAATATATTGATCTGTCATACGTTGTTGGAATAAAATGTGGTAGGTTTGTCTGGGATTTTTTTTTTCAAAATATTTTGAATTCTTGCTCTTAGGGAATTGGGGTCTGTCAGGAGACAAAACAAGAAATTTAAAAAAAAAGTTATCTGTTATAAAGCATTCAACATGGAGCGATCAATCCTGGGTTGATGATGAAATACAAATCACCATTTTCTAACTGGTTATGCAAGTAGGTCTAGGATAGCGACAGCATGTAGTGATTGAAGATGAGGTTTGGAAAAGATAGCAGTGGAAAAAATAAAATAGGCCATTATAGATTGTATGTTTACTTAAAAGTGTGTTGAGAAATTATTGATATACGCAATGCAATTTATAAATCATTAACTGTAGTATATTTTGGTACAGTCACCGAAGCTCTGTTACATGCTGAACCGTCTTCAGTGGATGTTGTTACTCTGAAGATTTGTTGTTTCCAGTAATATAATATCACCCATTATTTTTTTGTTCACTGCCTCGGACATATTATTTTGGTGCAAAGGATACTGCATTAAACTTTACTTCTAAAATAAAATTTCTTATACCAAGTGGGTCATCTGAGGTCATCTTCTGAAATAGGCTTTCATTGTCTCGACTTGAAGATTCTTATCTCTTTCTTTCACAGGGGATGTTCGTTGGTTTGAAGAATTTAGGAGCAACATGTTATGTAAATACATTTCTTCAAGTAAGTTACTAGATCTTTATGAGAGCCTTGTTTAAGCCAAAGATAATGGTATCGACATCAGTGTTCCCGTGAGAATTTGTGCTGAACCTTCCAGGAAGAAAAAGGAAAAGACATTTTCAGTCCAAATGACCATTTTCTAAAATCCATTGAGGAATGCGTTTTGTCTCAAAACTCAATCAAATCAATCATAATTAATTAGTTCCGCTTTGAAGTGTTAATCACACAATTCTTCCAATGAATGCTTAAAAACATTTTTGATCAATATATTGTAAGAGAAAAAAAAGGGGGAAAATTCAATTGACCAATTTCTTGGAGACAAATGTAAACAAACAGCTCGGTAGCTCTTAGACATGCCTTTTTTGTGGGGTTTGGGGCCAAATAAGCATTCTGAGATATTACAATTTAACAAGATGGAGCTTTATTATACCAATAACTTTCAAATGTTAACATTTTCATCATCATTATCTTTCTCTCAACCGTGCATATATTACAGGTGTGGTTTCACAACAAGTCTTTCAGAGCAGCCATTTATCTATGGCGCCCTCTTGACAAGCCTTATGGGCGACTCATGCCTGTCATTAAAGGTACGTACAAAGTTGTTACAAGGACAAATATTTTACAGATCGCTTTTTTTGTTGTTGAGAAAACTAACTTCAAACAAGCAACCAGGTTTCAACAGGTGTGCTGCCAGATTAAAAAGATGGTCTATAGGTTGACAACCTTTTCAATCCGACAGCAATAACCAATCAACTTCATTATTATGTTTTCAGGGTTATTAGGAGTTCAGAAAGCGGAAGCCTAATAATGATAATATTGGATGGCTTATTTAGATGATACCATAACATATCGGATTAAGTCATACAAATATCGAACTCGCCGTTGGCTCGTCCGATATTTTTATGACTCATCCGATATGTTATGGTATCATGCTCAGCCATCCAATATTATATCAAACTTGGTATGGTGGCCTCATGTTTTATGTCATGTTATTTGCATATTTACAAATATTAATATTTTGCCTGATATTCCATCAATCCACTGTGCAGTTTCAAGGCAACAACAGATCAACATTTCAACTTCAAAGTTGAAAGTAAATAACAAATCGCCCTCTTCTTCGGTAGTTATAATAATAATGTGAGGTAATCTGATCCAATCAGGCCAAAAGGAAATGACCCTTCACACAGTCAGGGTTGTAGCTACGCCAGGCGGGGCCGCCCAGCACAAAAAAAAAAAAAAAATTATTATTATTTTTTTTTTTTAATAAATGATTTTTTCATCATAAGAAGAGCAAAAAAATTTTTTTTAGGGGACCCAGCGCGAGAGGACTACGCGCGCTCTGCTTCGCAAATAATTTGCTACCTGGCATAGAAATTGGCCTAGCTACAACCCTGCACAGGGTAATCTCCAAACGAGGTTTGTGTTGTGCATACACCTTTTATACATGTAAGACAACACTTCCTGCTTGAAAATTACACTCATAAATGGGAATACTGTAAAAATTAACCTAATGGTGCACATGGTCCTTTTGCCTTGGGGTAAATTTCACATACAAATAGATAGCTCCTGAAAATTCCAACAAGATTGAATTGTCTGTGCCCCTATTTGCTGGTGAGATTTTTACGAGAGGGCACTTTCAGTTTGTGTGTAAAATTGCAGTCTTTTCAAGTGAGCCCATGCACCATTAGGCGAATCTTTAAGGTAATACCTTTCCTGCTCAATTAAGGCACTGCCATGGCATGAGCGGACATTTTGGATGTGCAGTAAAGGTGAATTGTTTGTGAGGAATGAGGCATTCCGTAAAAACTCGATAGTTAGCATATATGTGCTTACTATCGAGCGCTTTTGAAAACATGAAATTGTACTAAAGTCTGGCGCTTTACCAACTGAACTAATGGGGTTGAGACACACATTTGCAGGTTTACTTGTTCGTATATAATATAGAGCAGGTAGGGCAACTACTGGATTATATTTCTACATGTTCATACTACATACTCTGAAAATTTTAGAACATTTGCACGGGTCAGTTTTTTTTAATCACATTTTTGTTCCTAAAATAGGGGTTATAGCGCCCTCAACGGGCACTCTCTCCATAGGGCTACATGTAAAGACCAGTTATAGACAAATGGCTCTAAAATAAAATGGACTCGTTCATTTTCCCTCAAATTTTGCATATGATGTAGATTTAACATCTGGAATGTAATGCAAGTGGTGTTGTTGCTGCTCTTCTAAATTCATTTTTAAAATGTCCACCCCAGACCAAGGTGTAACTATGTGTATCAATGATTTGCTCAAAACCCTTTCACTTTTGTAGATGGGGCTCTTCATGTTTGCATGTTTTAAAAGCGCTCGATAATATGCTTACTATCAAGTTTTTACGGTATATCATTTGGAATGTTTATGAGGTGATTGTAGTATATGTTTTCCTCACTCGCATATTCAAGATGGCTGCCTGCCATTGGCTTGTGCCGTGAACAAGGAGTGGGATTTTCCTGGTGGCGCATTTACGTGCAGTGAATGAAGGAAGCATTAATTAGGGCATACACTTTGCAAAAGCCTTTTGGCATGTTGCTAGAAAAGCACAAAAAGCACAAAAATGCATCATGTTTTGCGCAGGTTGAACCTTGTTTAATGACAGATATGTGCAAAGGGTCAATTATGAATTTGAGATTCAAGCAAAGTAGTTGGTGATGACAGCTCACGATTACCTCCTTTGGCCAGAATGAAACAGGTTATGTCCTTATCCCTAACACTGAACCCTGCTTTTTGATATCGGAAGTCAAAGAAGATACGAAAAAAGTCAAGAAGAATAATTTTGACTTGGCACCCCGGATTCGAACCTTTGACCCCCCGCATGCCAACCACACGATCACGGACCGGTAGCTACACAGGTTATTGCTGCCCGGCCAGCAATTCCGTGAGCATATAACACTAAGGGTGATTGCGTCATCACAGACCCTGGGATTCACGCATGCGCAGAATCTTTCATCGTGGTAACATCGAGGTGTTAGGGTTAATTAAAAAAAAACATGTCAGTACACTTGAATCTTATGCATGAAACCACACATAAATCTGCTATAATGATAGTGTATTGTTACTTTTCATATAGGACAAAGAGGCCCACGGAAATCATTTGGTGTTCACAAGAGTGTACAACCACCCCCAAGTCCAACATCATCTTCACCAACCTCATCATCAACAGAGAGTAGCAAGAAGGCATCCTCCATATCAGAAGGTAGGTAGGATTCACTAATATCATGAGAAATTCAAGATGGCTTGTGGAAGCTGAGGGGTACGCCATGCACTGAGTAATTTAAATTTAGTATATCCAGTCCCACTGCATTCACATATTCATGATGCCCGATTGTTCTATCGACTGTCTTACAAATCACACACTGGCTGTGGTGTTTACACTGAAGAGCGTGCATTAGCAATTTTGTCTGTTGCATTTCATGGAATGTTTGGCCCTCATTAGCAGATGATGCTGGGACTATGTGAGTTAATTAAGTAGTTTATAAGTCCATATTTCTAGTATTCAGTAAGGTTAGGGTATTTAACAGTACAATTTGCACACATGTCAACTCTTGGTGATATGCATAACATATCTGGCATACATTCTAGCTGTGTCTGCGTGATCCTCTATGTTATTTTTGTTTTCCTTAAAACTCAGATGAAGCAATACCAGATAGCAAACGGATGAAGATCCAGCCCACCAAATATTCCCTGTCTAGTGCCATCAGTGAGGTAGCATCAAAGTCTGGAACAACGGGTAAGTTGCTTGACAATCTGTTTCTATTGATTGTGTTTGATTACATTGATTGAGATTGGTAGAAAAATGGTTCATTTGTAAAAAAATGTTCATAAAAATGTAATCCAGTTTCTTCACGGGAGTATTTGGGAATAATTTGGAGAACCAAGCTGAATGCTGATAAACGAACACATCACAGGCAGCAATGACATTGTTCATTACATCACCTAAGGGATGTCTTCAAATAGCTGTGGTAGAACTAGCGATTTGGCCTGGTGTCTATTGTTTAGTATATAATAGGACATGGTTAAACAGCCGGTTCTTCCAGGGTCCCGGCGGTCGACAGGTGGCTGGGTTTTGAAGCCACCCCTTAAATGTGTAAAAAATCATTTCTTGCTGGCCATAAAAGTGTTAACAAAGTGGATTGAGTTTTTATGAATATTTTTTTCCCAATTTAGCCTTTTCGAAGTATGGTGCACACAATAGGAGGGCAATATTCAGTCTGGGTAAAACCTTGCAAATTCAAAAGCCTTTACCTATTTTGTGCAGCGCCATCCTATTGTGTCCGCCATATCTCGAAAAGGTTAATGAGTTTGTTTTATGGTGTTACACAATT
The DNA here is from genome assembly GCF_039555335.1 of Amphiura filiformis. Lineage (NCBI taxonomy): Eukaryota > Metazoa > Echinodermata > Ophiuroidea > Amphilepidida > Amphiuridae > Amphiura > Amphiura filiformis. The sequence goes on from NC_092646.1 coordinate 44,305,462, forward strand.
GGTTTGAGATGGGTATAGATGTGATGTGAATGAATTTGCATTGTAATTGATAATGCATGCACTGTCTTTTGTAAAGAAGCCCAAGGAGTTTACAATTGGAGAGTTTGGACACTGTCTAAGAATGCCAGGTCCCAATGCATATCCCAATTTCCATATAGCGGTGTGTACTGGGTTATGCAAAGTCTAAGCTCTCCTGGTGTAACTTCTATGTGTGGAGTACAAATGAAAAGAAATAGGTGTCTATAGATCATGTAATGGTCCATTCCAGTTGAAATCCATAGACCCCCCTATGGAAGACATGACCTCAATCTTCCACACAGGGAGAGTGTCAATTTCAAACGGGGTTGCCTGATGAATGAGGGGCTTCTTTTGAAATCTACACACTTTGTGTTGGTGGATTCGCTATCTTGTGACCTAATCATTATATCAAATTGTCAACTCAAAACCTCTTTTTGCGACATTAGAAATAGCTTGTAGCTCCTAATTTGATTTCAAAAGACGTTGTGTGCCATATCGTATGATTTGGAAGTATGAAGTAATGGCATTGCACCATAGAGCTGATTTGATGGCGTATGAGGAATTAGTGAATGTGCACGATGATTACCGTGGTTGACCTCCAGATGACCGCGGTTGACCTCTAGTACTAATTGTGAATGCAAATCCTTCATACTGCAGGTCATGATGGGTGTAAACTTTTTGAGACATTTTTAAAACAAGAAGTTGAGATATTGTAACAGTGTCCATGTGTACATGTGTTTGGTTGCACAAGTTATTATTTGCCGTTCATGCATGATACATTTAGAAACAATGGAAATGTTGCTATGCAGTGAATTTAGGATGAAGGCTGTCAATATGCATGGTGATCATGTGAGGCTCAAGATCACACTTTTTGGTTCACTGTGGTGGGGCTGGGATTTACTGAGCTGCTGCCAAAGATAATAATTACCACCTTGAGTATTCCTAAATATAGGAAGGAATGTGGGATCTGAAGAAAGCTATGCGGTACATATGTCTACATACCTACACTATAAGATTCCCATTGATGCCGCCTGCACAGGTATACTCTTGCCAAGGTTCTTTGCTGGTACTGTGCAGTACCAGTGTAGCATGTGCAGTACCACTGCTTGTGGGTCCTGTCCAGTAGCAGCATTGGTACTATGTAGGTACTTTGTGTGCACCAGTCAGGTACCTTGGCGACTGTGTACCTGTGTAGGCGGCCGCAATAAGAATCTTGTAGTGTAGTTTTCTCACTGCATCCTTTCAAGCTGAATGAAATGTGGCTGCCACGTCAGATTGTAGTTGATATGAACTCCTGCAAATTTTAGATGTATGTGCCATCTTTGCAGCTGTTACATATCTGGGTACTACATATAGGCATAATGTTGGTGCTTGCACTGAACCATGTTTTCCACTTGTACACCCGCAATCTCTTGACTGATTGTTCATGAAAATGTCTCATTTTGCCTGAGTACCGTTTTGCTGTTTTTGAATGCACTGTTGAATTAGCATGTGATATGCAAATGTTGTTAATAATGCAATGTCTGTGTTATATCAGGGAGAGTCCAGCATTACTTATCTGGCCTGTTTTGTCAGGATTGTGCTGTTCCGTTTGAAATGCACATACCCCCTGTGGAAAATTTCACTGCCATCTCAATTCCAGGTGCACCTTATGGTCAATCCAGCTGGAATCCAGTTGAAACGTGTTGAATTAAAAAAAATCTACCGTATTTCCTCGAATAGTTGCCCCCCCTCAAATAAACGCTATGCTATCTTGTATAGTAAGCTTACCAAGTTGCCCACATGGTCGATAATAGCGAAACATGGAAGTGAACTAGAAGTCCATGTTTCTGGTTCATAGTTCATCATTTCAGAGTGAGTTTTAAGCTTACCTAATGATTTTAACAGGAATTATTGTTCTAAAAATGACCTTAAATAAACGCCCCCATTTGGAAAATGTAACGTCCCCGGGGGCATTTATTTGAGGAAATACGGTAGTTGAAATTAACAGTTGAGCCTGAAATGAGAACATATTGCTTGGAATTCCATAGTTTTCCCACTTTTATGGATAAATTTGGTTAGATTGAAAACTGTTGAGGACTTGCTCAGTAGGAGTAAGGATTTCAAATGGATCAGCCCATTCTTGTTAGCCCCTGGAATAATTCTTCAACACAAGAAAGCATTTTTTGACAGCCTCATTACATTGCCTTTATGACATGAAACATATTTTGCAGCACTGTACATCCATAAGTCATTTGTTTTTTCAATACTTTTCAATGTCAGGAATAACCTTTTGCACCCTATCATAACACTAACTCTAATCCTAATCCTAATCCTAATCCTAGGCCTTATCATAATCCAAATTTAACCCATAATCCACTAATACAGGGGACCTCATTCAAGTTTTTGTGTTTGAAGGCCAATTTGCCAAATACACCTTTACTTGTTTGCTATGTTTACTTTACAATTTAGAGCTGTTCAAGAGGCAACCATAATTGGTCTGTAGGCTGGATCTGGCCCGCAGGCTGGCTTTTGAGAAACACTGCCAGGCTGCAAAATAAGTGGGGGCCAGGGCCATTGAGCCCCTGCTTCATTGAAAATAGCTCCTGTTCCCTGTAAAACCCCATGAACCAGGGGCTATTTTTTTTAACAAAGTAGCCCCTGGTCCAACGCTTCTTATTTCTCAGCCTGATTGAGTGAGGTATCAAAATGTACACAACAGATTTTCTCACCTATTGAATAGCCCCTGGTTCATTGAAAATAGCCCCTGGTTCCCTGTAAAACCCCGTGAACCAGGCGCTATTTTTTTACAAAGTAGCCCCTGGTCCGGCGCTTCTTATTTCCCAGCCTGTACCCTGCTTTTATACATAGGGTGCAATGGATATTCCAAAGTTGACGCCAGTGTCTGTTAATACTGATCATTTTAATTTTTAGTGACAAATTTAGCTTGATCACTTTGGACATGGAATGTATGGTTATCTGGATTGGGCATTATCTGTTTACACATATTTCTCATTTTCCTAGCTTAAGCTAGCTCCCATCATGGCCAAATAAGTAAAGTTGGACTGTTCTACATACATGAACCCAGACATAATGTAGTTTGATTTATCACACATGCAAGTTGTGAAGTGCAAACTTTATTGTTACTTTATGCATTTGAAATATTCAATAGCTATTCATTCAGCATGTGTAGTGTTTGCCTGTTTTTGAACTATCATTTGTATCATTTTTATGTCAAATGTGAGTGCAAAAAATATTCATCTGTATTGCTGCTTTTATGATTTTTTGAAATTCAGATGTTGGCCTTGTTTGTTCTGTTTTGTTTTTTAAGAAGCATATGATATATGCATATGCGTATACCAATTACAGTTACTGCCATTATAGATGAATCATTAATGCATTCACACAAACAGGGAGTTTGTTTACATAAATTTTGCATAGCATATTGCTGCTTTTATTTGCCTGCTACACGTTTGGTTACTTTACTCAATGGGTTGTTCTAATTGAAACCCAAAGATTCTGACTAAGATATGATCTTAGTCTCCAACATAGGGGGTGTAGATTTTAAATGGAGTCACCCATTCAGGTAACCCTATTTGAAATTCATAGTCCCTGGGTGGAAGATTAAGATCATGTCTTCCATAGGGGGTGTAAGGATTTCAACTGGAATTATACAGGGTTCGATTTAGAAGGGTTTTACATGCACAGATGCATGTAACAATGATGGTTATGTGCATGTAAAATTTTGCCTGTGCATGCAAAATTTTGTGATATTCAGCCCTTATTTAAGGAAAAATTGCAGTGGTGCATGTAATTATTTTCTAAATCGACCCCTGCTGGAATAGTCCATTTGCATTTCCATATCAGAATATGTGTACGTGTTCTTGTTTTGTGATTGCATTTTCTTAATTTTCATTCCATTGATTTTCTTCTAAGTGAGAATAAAACTTATCAAGTCTCAACTTGTTTGAATTACTGGATGGCTGATAGGCCATGAGAATAAAATTTACCAAGTCTCAACTTGTTTGAATTCCTGGATGGCTGATAGGCCATTGAGTTTCAAATGCATCATTGTAGCATGGGCAAGTCTTAAAAGCAACAAATGTAATTTTTTCATAAAAGAGTAAATAATTTGAAATGGGCAGATGTTGTAACTTTTAAGGATGTACAAATAAGATACAATTTGAAGGAACTAAGAGGTTTACATACTTTTTGCCTGCAAACTACACATTCATGTACACCAGTGTTCACATGAGGTTTATGTTTTATAAGCCAGTCCCAATCTTGACCGCAGTGCAGAATTTTAACAACATGTACACAAAATATACATGTATTTTAAAACATTTTTAGAACATTCATCGCTGTCAAGAATTATTGTTTTGATTAATTGCCGAAAGCTAATGATCAAGAACTTAGGCAAATTAATTAAAGGTAAATCAATTAGCAAAATAATGGATCCAGTTGGTAGGGAATGATTGGTTGATGTATTCATGTAACAAGCGACATCGCTCGGGTGTTGAGATTTTTTCAACTCACAAAAGCGATGTTGTGTTTGCAGGAGCGATGGGTATCAATCATTCCGCTCAATGCTCTGAAAACAAATCAACACAGGGCAGCTGTAAAAATCACTTTTCTGCTATAGTGATAGAGTGTAAATTCAGCTTAATTAAAGTGTATCAGTCAATTCAATACAGGAAATATCCCAATTGGATTGTGAATTTAGAATGAGAAACTTATTGAAATCTCATGTTTGTTGAATTAAACAGTTGGAAAATGATATCATGCAAATGAAGTACATACATGTGTGATGAATTCAAACAAAGCAAAACAAAATATATCAAAAATGTCAAAGAATTGTGGCACAAATAGTAGATATAGTTAATTATAGATGAGTTGACTTTTGACGTCAATGCCTGACACTGACAGTATGCGCACGCATCATCACAATTTCCATTGTTATTTGCCTGGCAGTGTGCGTGCATCATATTTTGTTCAGGGCTTGTGTTTTTAAAACTCCGCCACATCACAATAAGACTATTAAACAGTTAAATGTAGTGGTTGCATGGGGTTCATTCAAGCATAAAGAATAAGATACCAGTCCCTCGCCTTTGTTGATAAACATTGAGGTCGCCTCATCTATATTGTTCAACTATTCATACTTTATGCTCAACAACAATTAGTACATATATTTTTGTTAAAATATGCACTCCAGTTGCAAAGAAAAATATGTTTCATTGTCCAACAATGTGTACTTTGAGTAATTATTTGAGGTATAATGACCATAATGTAGATTTTACTTGTAATAACTTATATTCTTTAAATTTATAGTGTACACCATTACTCCCCTAAACAACTCCCTCAGGAGTGTGTTTAATAGATATCTGGGCATATAGCCCTGCAAACATTTGAGTACCGGTAGCAATGTGTGATATTGTTGTGAGCACTGACAAATGCCAGATTTTTACTATAAACCGTCCCAATATATACTGAAATATACTGAAATGCGTCACACAATTCACTGAGCATGAGTGAGAGACTAAGGCAAAATTGGCTTTTTATTGCTTAACATAGCCATCTCAGACAGTATAAAGGGACGGTATTTAGTTTTATGTGGTTTTGTCTGTACGTGAAAATCGCAGTAATATTATGTCTCTTGCATTAACAAATCTTTTATCCCCAGTCTCAGAGAAAGATATTGCCAGTCTTGACTTCCGACTGAAGAGGGCAGAGTACATGAGGAATCTTCGTGCGAAGAAGAAAAAAGAGGAAGGGAACTGGACAGACGCCGACGAAGAACGACTGAAGAAGACAAAAGAAGAGATGAATGATATGCTCAAGGCTTTGACAAGGAAAATTGCAACAAAATCACCACCTCCCACTAAAGTGAAAAGAACAAGAAAGGAGAAATCATTGAAAAAAGTTGTATCGGAGAAGAAGAAACTCTGTGAGAAGAAGAAACTCCATGATATGAAGAAACCGAAGAAAAAATCTGAAGAGCAGAAGCGTTTGGAATATAATGCCTACATGCGGAAATACATGAAGGAAAGAGCAAAGAAAAAAAGAGAAGAAAGATTGGCGGCGAAAGCTAAACAGATGTCGGAAGTGATTGAGAAAACTGAGGTAAAGATAAAGGAAGAAGTTGATACATCTGTGATAGTAGAGAAGCCATTTAAGATGATGGTAGATGTTCAGAACAACTTACTGATGGCAGCGCCTGATGACTCCCGCCAGCATCGCCTAAGCCAGCTGAATATGGAGCAAAGCAAGAAGTTGATACATCCGTAATAGTAGAGAAACCATTTAAGATGGTGGTCGAGGTTCACGACAACTTACTGATGGCAGCGCCTGATGACTCCCCACCAGCGTCGCCTAAGCTAAACGACAGTGGAGCAGGTAATGGTAGCAGGAAGAAATTGACCATGGACGAAATAAGAGAGAAACGAGCTGCGTATGCACGAAGACATCGTGCAAAGGTCAAGAGAGAGAAAGGGCTGTGGACAGATGAAGATGAGTACAAACTTAGAGAGAAAAATTATGGAATCATAGCATCAGCATTGAAACCTGACGTATCGTTGTTAGGAGGAAAGTCTGAAAAGAAGATGAAAACACCGGCTAAACCCCAGGCGAAACCCCAGGCGAAACCCCAGGTGAAATCCCAGGTGAAACCCCAGGTGAAACCTCAGGTGAGATCCCAGAGTAAGCCCCAAGGGAAATCCCAGATGAAATCTCCGGTGAAGAAGACTAAAAAATCACAAAAGGAACACCTACTTGAAAAGAGAGAAAAGAAAGCGACATACGAACGATTTCATCGAGCAGAACTGAAGAAGATGACAGGGACATGGACGGAAGATGATGAAACCAGGTTTGTAGCCAGAGAAGGGAAGAGTTCAGATGAAGCGATGAAGACGTGGAGGAATGAGATGGATATCAATAAGAGAAGTAAGCGTGGATTTTCCAAAATTGATATAGAGAAGAGAATCAAAAGCCACATGGATGAATTTATGGAGAAAATGTATGGTAATAGGACACTATCTGCTGCTGAGAAGAAAGCGAGACGCAGTGCTTACCAGAGAGAGTACCAGAAGTTTTACCGTTTTCTTGACAAGGAGAGAAAAGAACATGCAGCAGTGATATTAGCGAGACGAAAAGAAAATACAGAGATATCAAATCAGAGGGCAAAGGATCGGAAAAAAGCAATGGGATTCTGGACGGAAAAGGATGTGGAACGCCGGAAGGCGAGAGCTCAGAAACAGATGCAGTATCAGAAGAAACGAAAGGTGCTCCTCAAAGCTTGTCGTCAGAGAAGTCCAAGGGATATTAAGACTGGACGCGGAGGGCGCAGGAAGTTTGCTCGAAGGAGGTTGGCTATGAATGAGACACATGCAAATGGTACCAACTCCAAGGATGTAGATGAAGCACCATTAGGGGAAGTACCAGTTAGAAATGGTGCTTCAAATGGAGTGTCTATAGATAACAAGTCTGCACATGGTTCATCTAGAGGTCGTGGAGCAGGTCGCGGTAATGGTCGTGGGAGAGGTCGTGGAAGAGGTCGTGGAAGAGGTCAAAGGAGAGCATCAAATTCAACAAACATTTCTAATCGGATTCCTAATGGCATTAAACAGAAGCCAAAGGATGAACTAACAGTGACAGTTGATCAGATTAAGTCCTCCAGAGTCGTGACGAGAGGTCGCGGAAGAGGAGTTAGAGGTCGTGGTCGAGGGAGACTGGCAAGAAATTTGGCATCTGGAGATGCCACTCATCAAATACCAAATGGTGATGTGAAAGAAACTACCGGTCGAGGAAGAGGATGGCGCAGAGGACGTGGGAGAGGTCGAGGTGGGAAAAAAATGAATGGAGAAGTCCTTATGTCTTGGAGCAAACATGGAAATAACCGTGGTGTCTTTTGGACAGGTACCTATAATTTATATTTTTTTATCCATTTGATTATGCTAAAATTTATTGCTGTGATAACAAAATTAAATATATAGAGATTCTTGTAAAAAAATGATGGTAAACATGCTGATTGATTTATTGTCAGTTGTGAAAATATATTGGAGAGCAGATCAAATTTGATATGAAACATTTAAGGGATCTAAAATGAGCGTTTATTATGCTTCGACAGTATTTTTTGTGGGACATGAGAGCACCTCAGACCTATCGAATTGCATTCTGAATACTGAAGCATGTCTTTCTGATATCAAATAATTTTCATTTTTGAAAATCACAATATAATACAAATTTTATGACAAATTATAAAAATTTGATATTTTTCAAATTTTTGATATAATACAGTCCTCGAAGGAAATTATATAAATCTAATGATATATTCTTAAAGTGTATGTAGCAGGGAGGAAAAGCCGACGGTCAATTGAAAATTTTGACCTTTCATATTGAAGATATGGATTTTTTCCCAAAAGACCTAATTTTATTTGGTGTTTTGGGAAAAAATCCATATCTTCAATAATGAAAGGTCAAAATTTTCAATTGATCGTCGGCTTTTCATCCCACCTACATACACTTTAAGTATAAATCATCAGATTTATAAAGTTTACTTCAAGTACTGTTAAATATCAAAATATCAATTTTAATGATTTGCCATAAAATGTATTAAATTGCTAATTTCAAAAATCAAAATTATTTGATATCAGAATGACATTCTTCGTATTCAGAATGCAATTCGATATGTTTGATGTGCTCTAATGTCCCAAAATAAATACTGTCCAAACGTTCATACCCCAGCCCTTAAAGAGTAGTAAAAAAATTAACTTGGGAAGGAATGAAAAGTTGGTTCAGATTAGGTGGTTGCATAATTTCTTGATAACTGGCGATCACTTCGATTGTAGTTCAGAAGTATGACCTAGTTGATATAGTGATAATTGGATTGTATGTAACAATTCCATGGCAAATGTTAAAAACAGGTTCTAATAATGAGTCTCCAGATTTTTAAGTTTGAAAATAGTGTCTCGCAAGAAATGGTTGTTATTTTTACCTTTTTGTCCAAGTGAGAAGGGAAACATGAATTTATTGTACATAACTGGTACAAAAAAATGTTCAGAATCATGGACATTTTAAAAAGTTCTCCCTGATCTGTGCTTCTAATGCAGTATATATTTCAGCTGAAATAAATGAAGTCAGTATGTTATACAGGTGCTATCAGCACCATCATTTTCAATCCCAAACTACACATTCATCTGTATTATATACCATTATCATCCACTCCTTCTTGTCCTCAATCGGGCTCTTCCAGTTGAAATCCATACATGTATACCCCCTATGGAAGACATGACCTTAATCTTCCACACAGGGAGTGTGAACTTCAAATGGGATTACCTGAATTGTTGACTCCATTTGAAAGTTACACCCCATGTGTGGGAGATTAAGGTTGTGTCTTCGACAGGGGGTGTTTGGGTTTCAAGTGGAATAGACCAATGGCTAATCATACAGTCCAGCTTCTTTTATCCGGCCATGATGGGACCAAATATTGACTGAGATACAAATGGAAGTGAAAAATGTAGATAAGTGAATGATGTGTAATTTTGCATTGAGTATATAGCAAGTGAATCTCTGAGACTTGGGATAAAAGATTCATTATTTGGTCAAAAACAGATTATTGTACCCTATATGGGGCAACAACACTGAAATATTATATTTGTGTGAGGTATACAACATAGAGGTGTCGATGTCAAAGTCATGTTACATTACTATGAAGAATGCACAACAGATTACGGATAAGTGAGGTTGGACTGTATTGCAAAGCTATTTTTACTTACACCATTCATAATATAATCTACTATACTATTCAGCAAATTCCTTCAGTGGTGTCCGTCCGCTCTCTCTGATCATCACGTAAAAAGAACTAGGTCATGCGATGACCAGGGAATGAGGTGCCGATGTGATGATGATGTGATTCAATTAGTCAATCGGAACCCCACCTCCGTATATGCCATAAACCGCACCAAATTGGCAGACCGCTGAAGAACCGTGCTGAAACCTATAGTTTGGTCATCGATAAAAAGTGAAACTTTTGTTGAATAGTTGAGTTTCTGAATGCAACCATCAATACATACTGTTTGTGCATGTTCTATTTTATTATAAGAATGTGCATTGACAGAGAAAAAAATCTGTTGTATGGACGGATGGAATTTCCAAGTAGGGAAACAAATCAACAAAAGCTTGAAAAATCTGAAAATATCCGATTCAAAATCAATCCATTTTGGTCATAAAATTGGTATTTTTAATTTCATAGAGCTGGGGACTATAATAACAACCTTACAATCCCCAAATACAATATTGGGGTCTGTTGGGCCAGTTAAACTTTTTCCCTGTCACTTTAATACGTTTTTATCACATTTCACTTTTTATCAAACTCATAGATTCTGCCTGCTTATCAGATATGTTGAAACTATAGAATTTAAGAATGCAGACTATTTGCAAGCTCAATCCTAGATTATTTCATCATGTTCAAATAACTTTATGTCTTGCCGGCTGCTTGTTGTAAACCCTGTGTGCTGTGATTGTGACAAGTACTTTCAAAGATGCAAATTAAAATTTATTATTATCATTCATTTTTGGTCTGCACATATCACAATCCAGTATGCCCAACTTCCCATAAAGTTGCGCAGGAGACAATAGAGAGCCTTAGAAGTACTCCAGACTAATGCTATGGTTAAAGCACATTTGTTGACACATGCTTGCAATCACATAATATTTCATATCTTTAAATGTAGTTTTCCATGATCAAATGCCATCCATTCATGTAACAATATGTCGTAATATAAACACCTAGCCTTGATGAGTTGGAGACAAAAATGAATTTCACGTTGTATTAGTTACTGTACTCATAGTACAACAAATGAGTAAAAATGCTTTTTGTCTGTGACCCATTTCCACTGCAGTTAGCTAATACATGTAGAGCTCATCATTTTAATTAGCTTACCACTTAGCAATACAGCTCAAAGATACAGAGACTTGCATAAATACATTTATGTCTGTTTGTTTTTTTGTTTTGTTTATGGTCATTCTTAAAATTCAAACAGATGGGGGATGGGTTTTACTCTAGTTTAGTTAAGTTTGTTTTGTGGCACTTCAGATTAATAAGTTTTGAAAGTACTGAAAAAGAGTGGGTTTTTTAAGAGATAGAAGAAAGGCAGAGACCCTCTGCAAAAACATAAATAGATTGATCTTGCAATAATACTTGTTTGTACATCCACCTGTTTCAGTAATTTTGTCTTTTTCGCCAAAAAAACCCCACCAAAACACACGTTTAGAGGCATGCTTGTAATTGGAATTCTATGGTATGTTATTGTAAATAATGTCCTTTCTACCAAGGTGGGTTATTTTATGCATTTTGTTGCGGTAATGCACCTAAATTTGGTATCATTGGGCTCACTTCAGCATTAGGTGCAAATTGCCATATAGAAAAATATAGAAAAATTGGCGACACTGTTTCCATTAGAACACCCCTCTTGACATAATGATTGTATTTTTGGGAGTTTCAGGTTTGCATGTTACTGATTGTATTGCAAGTCATTGTTAAATTGGGTTTCTCTACATTTGCACTCACTGTCTGAGCAGCAAGCATAGACAGTTTATTTGACTAATGTAAGATAGAGCACTTTGGCCTAAAATGAATTGCTTGGTGCTCATCAGATGAGTGCAAATTCATCATTTTTGTGCATTTCTTCACACTATTATTCATGCCATATTTCTGGTGGAGGGTTAGTCTAACTCATCCTCAAAATACATTTTTAGAAACAATGGTAGAAGTAGATAGATAGTTTACTAGTTGGTTGTGGATTACAGTTATTAAATACCAAGTTAATAATGTATAGTATAGCTGGAGCATCACATGATGTAACTTACTGTGTGGTTGGGAATCACATTTCTGATTTTTTTTCCCCAGAAAAGAATGGTTTTATTGTATCAATAAGCAGTATACATGAAATGCATTTTGACAGGTTTTTATTTTAATTCAAATTTCTCATTATATTAAATTCATGGCATTGAATCATTCATTTTATGATTTACATTTCTGAGTAAAATGTGAGAATGTAACTTAAGTTGCAGCAAAAATATTTGGTATTCAGTGATGTCCACAGAAACTAGACTGTCAGACCTTGCTCCTATGTGTGATGTGAAAATTTTGGATTGTCAGCCATGGGACCAAACTGGTGATAATAGAGCTGACACCTCACTCTGTGTACATTTCTTTACAAAGGGTGGGAACCAATCATATGAGAATAATCTGATATGCATTGATATGATAGAGGGGAGCGTGGCCTAGCAGTTACGGCGTTGGACTGTGAATCCAAGGGTCAAGGGTTCGAATCCCAGGTCCGCCTGAGCTTGGCTGGCTCTTTGTGTCCTTGAGCAAGGCACTTCACTCTACTTGCTTAGTGCTTCGGAGGGCATCGTGTACATGTATTTCTGACATTAATGCAGTGTGCACGCGTTAAAGAACGTCTGAGGCTATTCGAAAAGAGCAGGGGATCATCCCGGTACTGTTGACTGTACTTCAAAAATACACTCATCTACTCTAGCTTCCAGAGTAAAAATAAGTACAGCTTGTCTGTACGCAGTGCGACAATACTCATACATATGCGGGAGGCACTAATTACAGAAGAAAAAGAAGAAGATATTCTTGCGAGAATTGTGTGTTGTGTCTAACAACTATGACTAGCCAGTGGAGCAAATTTGCCCAAAGATACATTTAGTAGACATTATTAGGTCATTATTTTAGGCCAGGTTGCCCTTACCTCATTGCGTAGGAAATTATGAAATGAATAGCTTGAACTGAAAATTCTCTACGTGTAAAAGCCTCGGGCATTTCTTGCCACTTAAAGGTCTCCATAGATTTACAATAATAATGATTATAATAATAATGGTAATAATATGATGATGATAATGTTATATGTAGAATCACAGGCAAATGATCTGGGCATAAGGTTGCCATGGATGTTAACTTGATTTTGCAAATCCTGTAAAAGGAAGGACTGTTAGCAAATTTCATGTTAAAAAAGACATTTCCATTGAAACTGTCATAACAGGATAAAAATTACCTCTGGAAAAATACAAACTTGTATACAAAGTTTGTAAACTTGAACAATGGGGCTTATTGAAATATGGTACATGTACTAGGAGATAGACAAAGGATGTAGTTTTTTAAGGCATCTAGAATACATAGGGTCAATGCGGGTATGTCCACCCTGTCAAGTTCTTACACTGTGGGTTAAAATGCTCGAATCTGTACATGTTTGATATGGAATATGCACAAAGTGATCAACATTGAGGGCATACTCATATGGTGATATTAAGGTGGGTATTAAGGTCACTCTCATATCACAAATAATACCCAAACCTGTAGCCAAATGTACGAACAATACTCATCTCATCTCATCAAATTAATCTGCGATAAGGTTATCTCTCAAATTCACAGGTACTAATTGATGCATTATACATTAAAATATCAATTAGCACCTGTCAAATTCAGAGATAACCTTGTCACCGATTAATTTGATAACCAGGCAGGTTTGGTTCACCCCAGAAGCACTGTTCCGGGGACAAACATCCCCACATTGACCCTAGGTGTAAGTGTATCGTAGAATGCTATTTGCGGATTGAAACCAAGCATGTAGTTTGTGAATGTAATGACTGGTCGCTTGTATCATGGCTTGTACAAAGTGCATACCTACTGCTAGTGCTAGTATGCATGAAAAACAAAGATATTGTATGTGCTCTTGAATGTGGTGTTATGGCATGCATGATTGAGTTTGTTAGACTCGTCATAGTATTAGCGGAATCATACCCATGTACATTATAGTTGGAAATTTTACACATGTATCATTGCATAGTACCGTACGTAATTTTAATGTAGAACACTTTTAAGGATACAAGAAGGATTGTTTGGCAAGATATTTTGACAAAATGCAAAGACATGAAAGCATATATCTTTGCCAAGCATGTTTGTTGACATTTGTTTGCTTTTGCAGTTCTGGTTCTCGTCTTTTTATAGGGCCACAAAAGACAGGCATGAGCATTTTCTGTTTAAACAGTAATTACTGTTTTTGTTGCCCAAATTTCCATGTCTTCATTTATTTTTAGCCTGTTTTGAAGCATTTTCCCAGATTTTATCCCCTTTGTCCCTTGTTTTTTTTTCTTCAGAGTTTTGTTGTTTTTTCATTAAAATGTTTTCTCATACATGTACCTAAAAGAACTTTTTGACTCATTGTGGCTCTATAGGCCTATTCTGCAAAATAACAGAAATTTCTAAAATAAATTCCCACCAACGTTAAACTTCTTGCATCCTTTTATAAAGGGCTTACGTAAAAACGAATATTTACTCATAAATTTGTTACAGAAAGATAAAAATTGTTCTGTTCTGTTAGGTGTCAAAAAGTAAACTAACTGCTTCTTGTCTGGTGTAGTCAGTGACATCAACACATTAAAGCAGCTGTTTATACATACCGTATTCGACCTAATCAATGCCAGTCACCAGTGTATCTGAAGTCAAAATCATAATCCTAAACTGGAATGTTTAGATGGTAATTTTAATTTTATTCAAACATTAAAATGGAGTAATTTAGCTGTACAGGTGCATCGAAAACGGGGATGCTTTAACCCCATGAGAACTACCTGCCGATTGGCCAAAAAGAAGTTTTCATTATCAATTGGTCCAATCAGCAACATTGTTAGAATAATTTCAGCATGCCAAAAAATTGGGGTAAATTATTTGCAAAGCTCCATTCTGATTGGTGATAAAAGTGAAGATATCATGTAATTGACCAATCAGAGGCAATGTTAGATCGGCAGGTAGTGCTCAGGGGGTTAAAAGACAGTTGTCACTCCAAAACCCTGCCGGGTGCTTATTAGGGGAGGGGCACTTATCGGGTCGAATATATATGTATCTATACAATATTGAGGTTTGTTTTCTGTGTACAACACTATGCGGAGTGTCAACTAGAGAGGTCGCATGTTAAACGGCAAACTGGGAACCAGCTCCCTATGCCGTAACTTAATTGTGTAGCATGCATCCTGCTATACTTTACATTGAGAGCCATAACACTCCGCATAGCAATGCGCACATAAAACGTACCCTTGGCAGCGTCTAAATGTGTGTGTTGGGGTGTGTGTGCAACAGTGCTTTGAGTGATCAGTCTTGATTTGAAGTTGCTCATTTGCATGTCAGTTTTGTCACTGACTGTTGATTCTGCCTTGTGGATATCAAATCTGACTTGCCTGTATTATAACACATAAATACCAACATGCTTTTCTGCTATTAAACCCTAATGGTAAAGCTGATCTTTATAACACGCCTTGGGTGATTAAAATCCTGTTTATATAATACTATATAGTGTGTCTTGTAGAAAGTAGCGCCATGTTGGATTTTGCAGTGGCAGCTTTGAATTGGTGCGTTTGCATCACCAGCAGTCCTCGTATTAGATCTCGGTCCAAGTTAAAGGTGCTTGGGTTATAAAATCCTGATTCCTTGTTTATCAGTCAAAACAAGTAGGGATGTTATGTGCGTTGGCCGGGGGGAGGGGGGGGGGAGGTAATTTGTGTGTCCCTCAACCCTATTAGTAATATTATGTATTGTAGGGGGTAATAATCTGACCTTTAGAATTTCCTTTTTGAAAAATCGTTTCTAATTTATGGAAACAGTCAAGAGCTAGCAATATTAGCATGCTATAAGATTATGGTTTTTTTTGTTAATCTGTTGCTATTATAATTGTATTCATTTGCATTTTAAGTTTTATTAATTCATACCAAACATTGGCATGGCTTCAGCTAGAGTGATGTTATTAACACTGCAAATTAATACCCACACAGGCCTCGAAATAAGGCAGGCCCACAGGCCAATTGCCCTTACATATGCAGGATTCTTTTGATTTCCTGTAGGGCACTCAACGTTTTGTGCACAATTTTTTGTAAAAATGATCAGTTGGGTCTGCACAAGTTGTGACTTATTTCAAGGCCTGTTATAATCGGAGACTGAATTAAAAGACTAGTTTGCATCTGACGATCAACTCCCCACAGCCTGTGATTGGTTGGTTGCGGATAAAAGGAATGTTGGTTCATCTGGTGCCTTCATCGGAGAAAAGGAATCGCAGAAAATGGCGCAAAAATGATGGTACTTCAAGACAAGCAACTTTTCTTGGCATTGTTGACATGGAACCTTCAGGAAAGAAAGTGTCCAATGACCTATAACTTTTAAGATGGTTTGTATGCTTCAAGGTGCAAAATAAACCATAGGGCACATTGTTTTACCGCTGGTTTCAGAAATTTCAGTCTGACGTCGCAAAACAATTTGTTTACTAGACGCAAACTAGTATTTTCAGTCTTGGATTATAATACCCATCATGAGTGGCATGGTTGTAAATCACATTTCACTGTAGGTCAAAAGTATTTATCATTCATTTAACCCAAATTTGTGATGTTGTAAATAAAAAAAAAGCATCGTAACTCACTGCACATCACCGGAATGATAATGCTAGCTATCATCTAAAAATGCAAATTGATCTCAAATATTTTTATAGCTTTAATATTTTGTATACTTTACATTTTTGTTTAGAAATTTCAGCAGAAATTGAGTTAGAGTATAAGACGTACCCCGTCGGCCTGCAGCAACAAGGCACATGTTACCTCATTGATGGGTATGAATACATACGCAATCGTACTTGCACCAACAGGACTTTCCTCCGTTGTCGTAATCGTAAAACATGCTCCGCTAAAGCCCTCATCATCCACAAGACGGATAAAGCTATTGTTACATGCAATGATCACAATCATGCCGCTCCCAAAGAAGGGAGCAAACCGGTATCGAGAAAGAGGGGTCCCAAACCAAATTCTTGCTCAACTTCAGTTGAGATCAAAGAGCCTAAAAAGACTGCAGCGAGTGATGTTGTGGTTTTTGAGATGGTAGAGGAGAGTCCAGTGGAAGTTAAGATTGAGATAGATCCAGAGGTTCTCACTACCAGTATGGAATCGGAGAAGTGTGATGAAACAAAAGCGCCCTCTTTTGATATCACATTGGCTGTGATGTCAACGCCTGAGGATAAGGAGGGCGCTGTTGATGGCATATCTGGTATGATGTCAATGGCTGGGAATAAGGAGGGCTATGTTGATGGCACAACAGCTGTGATGTCAACTGCTGAGGATAAGGAAGGGTCTGTTGACGACACATCGGCTATGATGTCAACTGCGGAGATTAAGGAGGGTTAGTGATTGCACGCCCCCATTGTCT
Organism: Amphiura filiformis; assembly: GCF_039555335.1. NCBI lineage: Eukaryota > Metazoa > Echinodermata > Ophiuroidea > Amphilepidida > Amphiuridae > Amphiura > Amphiura filiformis. The sequence continues at coordinate 44,322,698 of NC_092646.1, forward strand.
GGATGGTCAAAATCTTAAACTCCTTACAAAATCAGGAACGTATCACAAAATCAGGCTAAAGTCCCAGCTTTTGGATAAAAGAATACAGAGACAAGTGATGAAAGAATTGAGTACAAATTGAAATATAATACATATTTTGCATAGGATCTGGAAAAACATCTTGTTACCAAAAGTTTAAAAAAGAGGTCATACATTTGTTTTAACCTGCAAATGTGGTTCCTGGTTTTGTTTGAGGATATCATATTGTTGTTACCCTTCCTCACTACCATCAAATTAGACATGTACAGTCCAGCCTCTTTCGTCCTGACAAGCATCGGTCAGATAATCTTGATAAATGAATAATGGGTTGGAGGACTTTTTTTTATAAGTTCCAAAAAGTGCTAATTTTTTCCATACCAAAAATTCGGCAATTTTAAAGTTTATAACCCCTGTTCTGCATTGAATGTCCAAAGTGCTCTGAGACAATAGATTAATTACTCTGGTGCCCTTCATTCCAATGTTTCAAACAGTGGCGTAGCTAGGGGTTGTGGCGCCCAGGGCTAAGGATACATAATGGTGCCCCATTCTTGAAACAATTGCCCACAGATCGCTCAAAAATTTGGACAATTGGGGCCTACCACTAATTAATTTTGGTCATAATTAAGTTTATTGTGGGTCTTAAATTGATCTTTCAAATGATTTTGTGCTTAAATACGCGCGAAGCCTGCAAAAATTTTGACATTCATCGCTTGGAGGGGGATACAGAATCGATGCTAAATTGGCCAATTCACGCCCAGGGCACGTCGTAAATCCCTCCTTTCTACAGGAGTACTATCAGACATTTTAACCCGATTTTGAAGTTTTTTCACTGAAAATTCATTTCTAATAAATGCCCCCCCCTTTTGGAAAAATGCAACGCCTCCGGGGCATTTAATTATTAACAAACAATATGGTATAGGTGTCATGCCATTACAGTGCATGTTTTAATTTGAAGATCATTAGGCCGGATTACAGAGAGATATGTATTCATAAGAGAGGTTGGACTGTACATGCATGTACCTTGTTGTATGAGATAAATAGGTGGATCATCCTTGAATCCACTATATGGATGTTACTCTCCGTGAAAGAGTGCTTGAGTTGCATGCCTTAATAAAGCTTAAATAATCCAATTAGTGATTTATTATTTTGTATAATTGTGGCATGAAAGACCTTCCCTGAAACCCACATGTTAGCTTCTGGTATTTCATACAGACTCTTTGGAAGACATGGCCTTTAATCGTCCACACAGGGAGTGCAAATTGCAAATGGGGTTACCTACATGGGTGACTCCATTTGAAATCTACACTCCTTGTATGGGAGATTGAGGTTGTGTTAATACCTTTTGGTACCGCTTTTCTTTGGGTGCCCTGGTTAAGTCCCCAAGTGTAGGGTTACAACACAGGAGTCATTAAGGGGCGAAGTTTTCTGTGCACAGTGGAAGTGAATGCAGTAAATTTTAGGCTTCACATGGTTCAAAAATTGAAAACTGCATAAGATTTTTACGGAGTTTGTCCTTAAAAAAATTAAAAATTAGTCAAATAAGGAATAGTTTGCCCTCTCTAGAATGCTTTGTTGTGGTAATACCACAAAATAGGCCATGGTCATTGGCGCCCAGGAAACACAATTTTGTTTAAAAAAAGGTTATAAACAAGTTATATTTGGGGCTTAATTTGGTTTTGGTCAAACCATTTTAATATATAACATTAAATGTTGGGTTTTATAAATGTATGTATGATTCATATGTTGTTGTTTTTTTGAAAAAACAACATTTTTGAAATGCTATTTTGTAAAACATTTTTTATAAACATATTTGGAAAATATTTTGTCAACACTTATAGATGGGTGAGCTGATCGATAGCCTCATCCCTCCCCCACTTTTTCCTATCAAAATAAAGATCTTTATAATCTTTATACCGGATATTTAAACATTTTTTAGAAACCTTTTCTAACCTTTTGCGAATATTGTCAAAATGTGTGTTTTGTTTTGTTTTTTGCTGGGGAGGAGGGAGTCTTACGTCAGTAACAAAGCACAGACAATGCAAACCATTCCTTAATTATTGGGACGAACCCTATCCTGATAAAGAGTCTTGACGGTTGAAATCTCTGGATGAGTTTCTCAAAATTTGATTGTCTCTGTTCTCAAAAGAGTATTGATAATAATTTTGGACAAATACACGAAGGAGCCCAGTGTTTATGTGATAAGATCAAGGAAAATTAAGTCTGGTATTCACTATGTACACTGTAGCTGTTTCCAGTTTGACATAGTATAAGTGCACAATTTTGGACCCTGTCTGTGACAATCCAATATGGCAAATTACCCAGACCATTATGCATACCATTGCCATTGTCCATAACAATAGAAAAGATGAGAACAATATCTTGACTTTATCTTGGAAATCATATTGGACTATCCAGCTGAAATCCACACACCCCATACGGAAGACATGATGACCTTAATCTCCCACACAGGGAGTGTGAATTGCAAATAGGGTTACCTGAATGGGTAACTCCATTTGAAATGCACACTCCCATGTGTGGAAGATTAAGGTCATGTCTTCCATAGGGATGTATGGATATTAAATGGAATAGCCCTTTCTTGACACCCGTCTCATTTTGTTTGATCACATCACAAAAATGTAATTTGGAAGTATGGTTGCCTGTTTTTAGAGTTGAAGTATATGTAATATTTTGTTAAAATGATTTTAGTTGCTTATTATTATTTGTATTATTGTTTATTATGATTATAATTATTATTATTAGTTAATATTATTTATTATTATTATTATTATTATTATTATTATTATTATTATTATTATTATTATTATTATTATTGTTATTATTATTACTTACAGTGCAGCTATTTTGTTTAGCATGGTGTGGTAAAATTTAATTTTCATCATCATTTGCACTTTCTTTCAAAACCCTTCTTCTTTGAACTGTATGTTCATTTAATGACAATTTATGATCTTGAAAATAATCCAGAAGTAACCCAAAAGGTGACTTTGATTGCTTTGCAGAGAAGCAAATCGCACACACATGCTCAAGTGTAAGTGTGCAAAGACAGTGGCGATTTTGAAGACTGATCATGTGTGCAATTTGTTTTTCTGAAAAAGCGATCAAGTAAATTTAGCTTGACTATTACAAACACACATTCTTTGCTTCTAAAGCCGTTGCAAGTTTCCATGATTTCATTTTACGTTGTTTCTGTTTATGGATGCGAAGTTTTTAGTTTGTCTTTTTCTCCTTACCTGATTGGTGTTCTTTTGAGATACTAATTAATAATGTAACCATGGAAACCATGCCCTATTAATATGCAAATTAAAGGTTTCAATTATATGGTTACTATTAATATTAGACATTTTCATAATACCAGCTAGTATACAAATATTATTGTTGAAAGTATATTATTTTGGATATAAACGGATATACATTTGAAATAGTCCATCTTATCAGCTATGTGGAATAACCGAATCCTGTTAATGAATTTGAATTAAAACTGTTTTCTTCATTTTATTCTTCCAAGTAAAATGGAGCACCCTTGCATTTATTATAGGGTATTGTTTAAGGGGGTACTACACCCCTGTGGTAAATTTGTGACTATTTTTGCATTTTTCTCAAAAAATAATAACACACTGGTAACAAAAAGTTATGTATATTATTGGGGCAAGGGATCCAATTACTACACTGAAATTTCAGTAACTCAAGACAAGCGGTTCAGCATAATATGATAAGAAATGAGGTACATCCTAGCGGTACCTTATTTCTTATCATAAATAATGAACCGCTTGTCTTGGGTCACTGAAATTCCAGTAGTAATTGGATTCCTTGCCCCTATAATACACATAACTTTTGTTACCATGGTGTTATTAGTTTTTGAGAAAAATGCAAAAATAGACACAAATTATTTATCGAGGGGTGTAGTACCCCCTTAATGCATTTTTATTAAATTTTCTCCTTGAAATGAACTTGTTTGAAACTTTTGATGGGACCATCTTTAAGGACCTCAATACTGAAATCTTATTTTGCGAGTAAAATGACTATCCCTTTTTAATACACAGGACAATTGTGTCAACTTCAAAAAGCTTACTGTCTCTGAACTAGCAAGATAAAAACACAAACTTGTGCAGTGTACAATGCTTGCAGTTGTGTGATTAATTCATGTACATGTAGTTGAGGTTACACTGTAGCCTTAAGCAATTTAACCAATTATATGCATGATTTTGTAGTTGTAGATAGATTCTGTCATACAATCAACTGCTGCTGCTCTTCTTACAACTTGCTCTTCTGACTTATTATCATCCTAATTATCTGGTTCATGAGTATGGCTCTATTCTATCCTTGTCATAGCAGCTATACTTGCCAGTAATGTGTTTGTCAGTGTAGTCTTGCCAATATAGAGATGGGTATATCCTTTGAAATCTTTGTGTTGCTGTTTCTGTAGAGGTGCACCTACACAAAGAGGGAACCACATACAGTTCAACAAGTTATTGTGGATCATGGATGCTTCCATTACTTCACAATTGCTGAGGATTTGTGAAAAGTTGTAATGCATGATAAGTTCCCAAACCTGTTTCTAGATTTCACAGATATCAGCAAATCAAATCAAAAGATTCTTGCAAAATAAGATTTCTGATGATTGAATATTGGCATGCTAGAGAAATTGTTTTTATTCTATTCTATCAGGGCCCATTTCACTAGACTTAACAATATATTAAAATGAAACCCTGTTATGTTCATGGTAAGACAGGCCCTAAGTCTTTGTGGAACAGGCCCAGATTTCTCACAAGTTGCTTTTAAATTTAAAGCTGTAATCACTCAGTAGATATGAAATGCTTTCTCTACATGGTGGCAAGACTAACACTGATCTAAGATGCTTGTTTTAATTTCTTAGCATACATAAGCTTAACTCTATGATAATTACATTCACATTGCATGTTGATAAATATTTTGACATGATATTATACTAATTTTGCTTTCGTACTCATTCATTCCATGCATGGTAATCACAGAGGGGAACGGCCCCAAGTGTGTGAAAGATGAACCAGAAGCACAGGATGAACGCTGTCGAGGTATCGTCAGGGATGAGTTGAAGATTCTCTCTGATGATGCCTTATCACCATCATCTATATGCGGCCATTTACAGCTGATATTTGCACTGATGGAGCATAGCAACAGAAAGTAAGCAGGATCCATTCAATACTGTATAAGCCAATATTTTTGCTTACATCTTTTTTTTGCGATTGTAAGCTTCACTAATATTTTGCAGGGTGATGATTTTCACGGTTGTAGATTTCTTAGTAATTAAGCTTCAGTGTTTAGTATAGCCAAGGGCGGAGCTACGTCATGCCGGTGAAAATAATCAAATCCCGGTGAAAACAATATGCGCAAATCAATTTTAAAGGCCTCTGCACATATTGCGCCTACTGTGCATCGCGTGCGTGGCGTCTACGTTGAGTGCATGCATGGAATGTTTTTATTTTGACTCACTTGTTGCTAGGGAATTTAGCTCAATTTGTTGCTAAGCACCCAGATGTCCGCGCCCGCCTATATTTGCAGGGGTATTGAATTAGTGAGCCTATGTCAAACGGCAAAATACGCATCAATAAAACCACTGAAAATTTCAGCTTGTACGGTACTATTTTCAGTACTCATGATCTGTGGGGTGATTTCTAAATTATTTTGTCATCAAATTGATTGAGGAATTAAAAAAATACAAAGAAAGTTACACTTAAATCTGAGGCAATATTACTGGAAGAAAAAACACTCAATAAATGAGTAAAAAAAAACCCAGAATATGTTATGTTACGGCTAGCCATAAAAGATGTGTGATTTGTTATGGCTAACGGTAACAAAATGGTTTGTTATGGTTTCCAGTACTGGGACAGACTGTAGATATTGCCAAGTCATTACCCCAGCAAGTTGCCACCACTAGTAATTGGACCTTGTGCACCAAAGGCGAGCACACACTCCCATTAAGTGTTTATTACATCAAGAATTGCCCGTTTTAAGTGGAACTTTATGTGCATTGTGTTAATTTCTTGCGCATCATATATGTTATTAGCTGAATCTACCAGTAATCTTTGTCTTTTTTCCACAGATATATCGATCCATCAGGATTAATCAATTGTCTAGGTCTAGATTCAGCATTACAACAAGTAAGTGCTCAGTTGTAAAATTCATTGCATGATAGTACAGGTGTTTTTCCCCATATAGATCAACTGAGATGAAGGAAGATACCTAAAAAGTTTGTCTCAGGAGATCAAGGGAACTTTGTGGCTTATAAATTTTAATGACACCTGAGCCAAGAAGGAAACTCTAAATTTGTATGTACACATATCAGAAATTTCCGCTCTTGGTAATTGTAGTTAATGATTTGAAATAGCACCTCAAATGTGAAAGATTGTATTATAATATTTTTATACCATTTAAAGCCATATGTACAACTTCAGTGACTACAGCAACATTATCAGAAGATTTCAATATATTTGCTAGTGCTACTAACAATATACAGCACTTATGACAGTCACATTCTTACATTAGGTTATTCCAGTTGAAATCCATACACCCCCGTATGGAAGATATTACCTTAATCTTCCACACAGGGAGTGTGAATTTCAAATGGGGTTACCTGAATAGGTGACTCCATTTGAAATCTACACTTCCTGTGCAGGAGATTAAGGTCATGTCTTCCATATGGGGTGTATGGATTAGTCCATTTTACAGACAAATTGAATTTTGCTTTTGATTCCTTCCCACAGGATGCACAAGAATTCAGTAAACTCTTCATATCATTACTGGAGGACACATTACAACAGCAACCAGAGCCGATAGTGAGAAATATAATCAAGGAACAATTCTGCGGCAAATATGCCTATGTGACCAGGTAAGGAATTGTGTAGTGTGTCCAGGAGAGGCTATCACGCTTGTCAGCACAGAAAATAAGTTTAGCGGCTTTGTTTAGGAGAGATTGTAAACGGTCCAGGTCCTTTTATTTGACTTCATACAGGAGTGCATAGTCGTAGTCCAAACACGAAAGAATGAGACAGCGACATGTTTTGTGTCCTAATTAAATATATTGCAAGTTATGACAATCAAAACTTTGTCACTTTACAATGTGTTATTTACAATATGGTGTGTGTAGGGCCGGCGTCGTCACCGTTTTTTCATGTCGACATATTTCGTATCTTGACGTCGACAGTGTGTCGAGTGTCGACATACATTTGGGTTCTGAAAAAATTCCAGGACTTTTTTTCTTCATGATTTTAGGAATATTTTAAAAATTTTAACCTAAGAATATCTAGAAACACCAGCGGCAATTTCAGCAGAATCCAAGATGGCCATTTTCATAGCGAGCACGTAGCGATAAAGTGTACAATTTACACTAGAAAACAAGCAAAATACTGCCATAAGTATGACCCCTGAAGGCAAATAACATGAAAAGTTGGCGAAATAGTAGGTAAAAGATAAGATTTGGCATTGCATTTTGTTGAAAATACATTGGATATGGCCAATATTTTGAGTGAAAATGAGCTTGTCTGACGAAGTTTTACTGGGCCATTGCTTGAGCGCTATGTCGCCAAGGACGAAGTTCTGTCGATATGTTGACATAATTCACTTTGTCGACAGGATTCCGACAGAGGACCTCTCGACGCCGGCCTTCGGTGTGTGTCCTAAGCTTTTTAGTAGACCCTTTTTAATTTTTAATTTTTGGACATTGTGACCATTTCATATTGCTATTGTTTCATTTCAGATGTAACAACTGTGCACAGGGCTCAGAGAGAGTATCAGAATTCTATGAGTTAGACTTGAATATCAAAGGTCACAAGGAATTGGGCGAATCTTTGCAAGAATTCCTACAGGTGAGAGTTGCTTAATGGATGGGGTATGAACGTTTGGACAGTATTTATTGTGGGACATTGGAGCACATCAGACATATGTGACCCCTCGGCACAACTGAGCCCTGAAGTCGCCAATCATCATTTTTGAGATATTCAACCAAAATATTCTGCTTGAAATTAGCTTTCAAATGATGTATATCATGTCTATAGTACTTGACATTTAAGTAGTGAAAAATCAATCAAACAGTCAATAAATCCTCTGTTTCCTATTGTTTACACTTAACGCCGATCGAGCACATCTCAATAGTGGCACTGGCGACATCCGGGCTCAGTTGTGCCGAGGGTCACATATCGTACATTGAATCGAAGAATGTCCTGATGATATCAAATAATTTTTTGAAATTCGCAATGTAATACAAATTTTATGGCAAATGATTAAAAATTGATATTTAACAGTACTCGAAGTAAACTTAATAAATCTGATGATTTACACTTAAAGTGTATGTAGGTGGGATGAAAATCGACGATCAATTGAAAATTTTGACCTTTTGTATTGAAGATATGGATTTTTTTCCCAAAACACCAAAAAAAATTAGGTCTTTTGGGAAAAAAATCTTCAATATGAAAGGTCAAAATTTTCAATTGATTGTTTTCTTTTCCTCCCAGCTACATACACTTTAAGAATATATCATTAGGTTTATAAAATTTACTTCAAGGACTTATATATCACAAATGTGAAAAATATCAAATTTTAATAATTTGTCATAAAATTTGTATTATATCGTGAATTTCAAAATTGAAAATTATTTGATATCAGAAAGACATTCTTCGTATTCAGAATGCAATTCGATATGTCTGATGTGCTCTCATGTCCCACAAAAATACTGTCGAAACGCTCATTCCAGATCCCTTAACTCAGAAATATTTTTAAAACAAACTTTATATGATGGGAAGGGCTCATTGTGGAGCATGGGATTTTCATAAATATGATATATCTCCTTGAAGATCATTAGGAAATCCAGGGGTGTGATTTGTCTGGATTTTCCATATTTTCTGGATTTTTGTAGCCAAAATTTACACAATTTTATTGATTGGTATCTATAACATGTTCTAAGGGCATGGCTGATAATTTCAGTATAACAATTGACATACACATTGTGAAAACTGTAAATCAAAAAGTTGACAATGTATTCTCCTGCCAAATTCAGCATAACTTCTTGTAATTATGTACCCATTCTGTTGTTTGCAAAATTGCACAATAGTGGCATAATACCAAGAGGAGTGCCAGAAGTTATAAGAAATGTTTGACATACATGTTCGACTGTTATTCCCAAAATGAAGAAAAAGCTATAATAGCTGTGCAGATGTGCTAACTTGAATTGGTTCTGCTGTTTTGATTGATTCTGGCCATTTGTCTTTGTATTGATTATGAACATTTGCACTGGTTTCATTATTCAGTTTTTACAAAAATTATGTTGAAAATTAGCATTTTTTGTCATGTCAGGATTTCAACTGCCATTTTGGTCAATTTTTGGCATAAGTAAAAACGCTTAGTGCTATCATGCTGAAAATTCCTGAGCTATCTCTCCTGATGGATATCTACTGCCTTTGGAAATTACAAACAGGTGCTATGTGTAGTTTCCATGAAAATAAGGATCAAAGTTTAAAAACCCACTGGGATGGTAAATGGTTTACTGTGAAAAGACCCATATGCGACCTGTCACCACGAAATCGGCGTAAAGTCGCAAGGTGTTAGTCACTCAAAATGCCCTGGCTACTGCGTTGGTGTTCACTCACCTGTTAAAGCCACTAAGTATGTCTGTATGTCCTTTGTGAATGGGGGCACAATGGGCCATTCACGAAGGATAATACTACTGGCTTGTACAGGTGGCGACAAACAAAAAACATCAACTTAGTCAGACCGAATATCTCGAAACTACCAACTCAACAAAATGAGTGTTAAGTCGCGTCGACTTTACGCTGATTTCGTTGTAGCAGGTCACATATACAGGGTGAGTCAAAAAAAGTGCAATAGAGAAAAGAATCCAATTTTTATTTAAGAACCGAGTTGAACCTTTTAGATTTTAAAACATTTTATAAATAACATATCCATTAGTGATCTTGTGTGAAAAAATCAAGGACTTAGCATTTAGCGTTTTGTTTTTATGACGCATTTTATAGCGATACCCAATTTTAATATTTGTCCAAGAGACACCTAAAATTTGAATGTCAGGCCACTCTGTGTAAGGTAGATTTGGAACCACTGCCAGTTTCTTAACCTCATTGGCATTGAAATAAAATGAAGCACCCAAAGCGTTATTGTCCTTGGTCTTGTTTAAGGAGAAGAAACATCTGTTGTTATTTTCATTTTCCCTTTATTTTAAAGATGTTTATTCTCTATCAAAACCATATAAATTTGTAGGCTGGTTTTTCAAATGTCGAAATGAAATATGCGCAAATTGGAGTGGAATGAATTACAAAAGATCCAGTAAGTTGGACATATTGGGATTTAAAAAACTGGAGTTGGAGTCGAGTGAGGTATGAAGGACTTAAAGTTAAGTTAGAAAGTTTGTTTGAACAGAAAAAAGAAATAAGAATAACGCAAAAATCAACCCTATTTATGTTATAGTCAGTTTCAGAGCTGGGGCATTTATCGTGCATGTGTGCTCCCATTCAAAATACATGGTACCTCGTGGACAAATAATGAAATTGGGTATCGCAGCAAAAGGACTCATAAAAATTAAACGGTGGTAGCCAGTCACTTCATTTTTTCACAGAAGGTGACTATTGAGTGTGGCATTTATAGAAACTTTCAATAATGTGAAGGTTCAACTTGGTTCTTACATAAATATCGACTCTTTGCTGTATTGCACTTTTTTTGACTAACCCTGTAGTAACTTGATGTTCTTTTTTATGTTGATGGCTACTATAGGAGGAGAAGTTAGAGGGTGCTAATCGCTACTCATGCGACAACTGCAAGTCCAAACAAGATGCAACAAGACACATACAACTGTTAGAATTACCACCTATTCTCAATGTACAACTACTGCGATTCGTCTTTGACAGGTGAGATATATATCAAGGTTGAGAGCCAGAAAGCCTCAACTCACAATCACATGCTCCCACAAAATAAGGATAAAGTCGCCAGGGCACTAGAGACGATACAGACCATTAATCATGACAAAATTCAATAGAAAACCAAAGACATTGTGGAGGAAACATTGATTTTGAAGACCAAAGTAAGGAGCCAACTTTATGCTCATTTTGTGAGAGCTGGTCATAGTGTGTTACGGATTTCTGGTTGATAACCCTCGATATGATAGGATGTGATTTACAAAGTAGACCTTACTTTGAAGGTTTGTGACACTGACAACACTGTGGCTCGATTATATCACATTGTATTTTCTAACTCACAATGAGGCCCATCACCCAAACATTCTTATTCAAAATTTTGAGTTGAATTGCTCCACACAGTGTCATCGCCCCGATATCTTCATGGTAGAAATCGCCATGGTAGGTTGAATCCACAGCCATGCATGGCCATTTTATTTCGACCTTTAATATGAGACGCAGTAGCCAAGTGACCTGACTAAGGCTACTGACAATAGCTGGGGTAATTGATTTCTCGCTGTGTGAGTAATCTTGTATACGACATTGCGGTCACTGGTCATACTGCCTCCACTGGAGTGAGTGCAGTTATAGCCTGCGCGCTGTAGTCCATACAGGACCAACGCAATTTATTAGAATTTTGGTCAGATTTTGAGTTCAAGACACACAGCCTTTTCTCAAGATGCAAACTAATGACTCATATTTGTTCAACACATATTTTCAAGTGTATGAGACCAGATCTGGTTTCTTGAGACGAAATCATTTACGGGAGATATTCATCATTTTCCACCCGGTATCCGAAGATTTTCGTCTGATATCGTGCATAGCAATTCACATGTATCGATCCCGGGTATTTATTTTAGTATCTCTGCTGCACCAAATAATTGTTAGCCAGGCGATGTTGGTGTGCTCCAGTGATTTGGATTCTAGCAGCAAAAACATGTATCTTGGTTGCCCACAACTTACACAGCCTAAAATTTCTCTGGGGTTATGAGACAACAAGGGTGAAAAGCTGTTTTTGCCTTGATTACTTTGTGTGCTTGTAGAAATTCTCCTAAGCACATGTCCCAGATAGGGGTGGGTTATGATAAATTGTTTTATGGGTATTTTGAAAAAGTCGTAATGATAGCACACTTGCTTGTTTTTCTAACATGTGAATTTCTTTTATTTTCAATATTTTAAATGAGATAAAATGTCTGTGACAGATCAAATATTTGGTGGAGCTCTTTGTTATTATGATGTGCAATCAACATTTCTGATGAAATTTGTATCTTAGAATTTGCAGAATTAAACAAATAAATAGTGTAGTTCAACCTTATTTTTAAACCGATTTGTTTTGTTTTGGATTTTTCACTCCCTGTAGACAAAGTGGTACCAAGAAGAAGCTGAATACATTCATTCAATTTCCAGCAACCTTGGACTTGAGCCCTTATCTACCAGGACGAAGTAAGTAAACAAGTTTGCTAAACTCATTTTTTTGTAATATGGAGAACAATTACAAAATATGGTTCAATCATGCATCAGTCACCCTAATCAGTTCTGATTATTCCTTTTGTTTGTCCCATCATCATTTGTTGTTGTGCAAAGATTGGTGGATGAAAATGTTTAAATTCATGCTTGAAGCATATTTTGTACTTAAAATTAATCAGGCAATTATCATAGCAGGGTGATGTTATACTTGATCATGCTGCAGCGGTGAAAAGAAAACCAATTACATTGCCATAATTATACACCCCTTTAATAAAATTGAAAAAAATTGAATAAATCTAAAAAGTTTTGTACAAAATTGTAAAATTATTATAGTTATTGGTGGCCTCTTTTGTTTTACATGCCTAGTCCAACTTGCAATGTCACACGTTGTTGCATTCACATACAATGGCTTATTATGTAAGAAAAGATGGAAAGATTCGAGCCAGGTATACCAACTTGTGTGGGGAACAAAGACAAGATAAAAACTAATGCAGTATGTAAACCAGAATGGTGTACATGCACTGTTACGTCTGCATTAGAAAAAATCCAAAACCACAGGGATGGTAGAGAAAGTTAACAAAAATATGAAAAGATGCGGTTTTGAAAGTTGCACTTTGGTCTATTCAATTCTCACAAATCATGCAGAATTAAGATTACATTCTGTATCATACTGAATGCTTTGTGAGAGTTGAATGGACCAAAGTGTAACTTTCAAACTGCATCTTTTCTTATCATAATGAGCTATTAGTAACTGAACACAACAAAGCCTGACATTGTAAATTGGACCAGGTGTGTAAATAAAAAAGGCTCCCAATAATTTTTGTAAAAAAACTTATTTATTTGAAGAAGTTTTAGAGGGGGCCTTGTGCCCTATTCCAGAAAAATACAGCAGTAATGTTTTTGGATAAAAAAATATTATCCTGTTTTGCCAAATGAGAGGTAAATCCTAATCCTTTTAGTTCTAACTGTAAATGAAAGTCAAATTTTAATATTTGGTAAATTTTGGGTATTACAGGGAATTACATACATTTTAGGGCATTTTTTTGTATAACATAATAGGCATTTAACATATGCTGTGACAATAAAGTCCGAAGACTTGTACAAAGACTAATTTCAAGTTATGTATTCTAATTTTTGGAAAACACACTTTCTAATCTTTTTCATTACCAATGATCAAAAATAACATAAAATATTCAATTTATGAGCCAATTCTTAGTCCATATTCACGATTTTGCAAAAATTGGTAAAATATTAAAATTTGACTTTTATTGCCAGTTAGAACTAACTAAAGGATTAAGATTAATTCCAAAAAAATTAAAATCAGTGATGTATTTTTCTGGAATAGGGTGTAGAACTTGTGAACCCTTTAATAACAATATGTTTGAAAAAAAGTTGTTTGCTTGTCCTCGTCCGACCGACCGGGTTTTTTTTTTTACAATTTCCCCCCAAAAAGTCCTGAATCTTTAGTCTTAAATACCATTTCTTGCATGTTTTCCCATGTCTTGTCGTACCTGGCTAAGGGTTCCGATATTTCGTATTATCATCCTCAGAGTCTACACAAGTAAGACATTGTTGAACTTTAAAATGCAGTGTCTTAAGTCTGCCAGACATGTAAATGCAAATAAAATTAGGTTTGCTTTGAATTATTTGTCTTTGGTGGAAATTCTGTGGTCAGTGAATGTTTTACATACAAACAAGTACTTCACATTATAGGATACTTTCGGTACTTGAAAAAAAAATATAAGAAAATAAAGCAACTTTTCCCGACCGACCAAACTTCTGAAAGTGATCTGTGGACAAGCAAACAATCTATTTTTTTTGTCTTATGAGATGTGATTGTTATTTGGCTGCCTATCTCATGTTTTCATGTCATGAGGTAGATACCATTTAAACAAACATGTTAAACAAACAATGCAAACAATCATATCAAATAATTATCAAAGACTGCTATGTATACATGCCCTATAAATTATTATTTTTAATTCAGCTAAACTGCCGATTTGTCCAGGAGTGAATACAAACAAGATGGAATAACAAATAATGACAATAATAATTTATTTGTTTTATATAACTCATATCTAAATTCCTTTTCTTCCCCTAAATTTTACAAATTACCAGGAAAATAAAATAAATAAAAAAATATATAAAGTATATTATTTTAGAAGCAACACCCTCACTTATAATTGGCGAGTCGAGGTGGTCACAGTGCGTGCTATAAGCGCCCATGTATATCATCGTTGCCATGGTAGCTGCATGTGAGTGCAAAGGAAAACTGACTATTGCACTTGCGCGAAGTGCAATTTAGTCTCTCTAAAAAAAGCAAAAATAATCAATTGTGGTTGACCAATCAAATGACAAGAATCTTTGCTACCACGAAATCAGGGTAAAGTCGTCGCAACTTCAGTTTATTGAGTTGGTAGTTTTGAGATATTTGGTCTGACTACGTTGATGTTTTTTGTTTGCCGCCACCTGTACAAGCCAGTAGTATTATCCTTTGGGCCAAAGGAGGCATTTTTGAAAATTGAGTTACTGTAATTATTACATTATTTATACAATAGGCTATCATTTCCTGAAAACGCCAAAGGTCTAGCATATTTGGTTCTAAAGTTATGAAGTTTTTTGATGTCTATTTTCTTATGTATTTTATTGTTTTTTTTACTCCATATTTTTTTAACTTTATCTCAGTTTCAAATTTGCCGCCTTTGGCCCCCATGGACCAGATTGTGTCACATATTGCTCCCAGGGTTAATAAAAAATTATGTTCGGCCATTTTGTAGGTGCAACACTCTTTGAAAAGTAGCACAGTTACACAAACGATGAAAAATTCAGTATTCTTGTCAAAATGTATTTTAGTTTTATTTTTATACCTAAATGTTCATGTACTGGAAAGGGGATAAACAAAAATTGTTTCAACTTACACCAAAGTCACCCAAAATGTCACAAAATTTGCAGTGGCAAGTTTTGATGAATCATGGGTCAAATTTTATAGGTCAAAATTAATCTGTTGGGCTACCAAATGGTAGGTTTGGCAATCCCAAGTGTTTTCTGTAAGGGAATCACATGGTATGACAGCTTCTGTTTCCTTGCGTCAATACTAAAGTTCAAGTCCAAATTATACAATTGTTATCATGATATCATCAGAGGTATATAATATGGCTAGATACACAAGGGCATATTGCACAATATCTTGCTTTCATTTCTAAGTAGGGTTTTGCGGAACGTGACTGGTGCCGAAATAGTTCATATGTCCTTTTTGTCCGTGTACAGCAAAGTTCAATATGATAAGCTCATCAGGAGAGCCTAACGATTTTTGCAGCACACAATATATCCATTTCCGTGTAATATGCTTTGGTCCACACAATCAACCAATTTCATCCAAAATTTTAGCAAAATGGATGGGATTTTTCACCATGTACTTGCTTTCAGTCATTGTGCAGTTGCTCAAGAAAAATGATCCGGGAACCTTACTGTAAACCTTGCGCAAGCACTGTTCTTCAAACCTGTGATGTTGTTAGCGCAAATTTCCGCAAAATTAGCCACTTGCCTGCCAAAATTGTCAGTGAAACTTACAAAATTCTATGCAATTGGTTGTTTTATACACAATTCCCAGTGAAATTTGCTACTTTTCTCCAAGCAAATTGTTTGGCCCTGCTCATCACTGGTTACTGGTTACTTTGAAAATACTGTAAGACTACTTTACTCCACAATGGTCTTTGAATATTTGTGAAATCAAGGTTGGCATATTTATAATTGCCCGCAAATTTACCAATTTTTGCCTTTTTACTTGTAAGCTACATAAGTAATATTGAATTTCTGCATTTAAAAAAATTAAGTCCTAACAGAAATGCGGAGCACTGGTTAGTCCTGAAATTTGAAGACCATATTCTACCTAATCACTTTACACTGTAAGTCTGTTATTTTCAGGGGATGCTTATTAAAATTGTGAAATGCAAATTATAATTTGGAATTTACATGCATCACAATTCAGTGTATATATGAAGTCAAAGTCATAATCCTAAACTGCATGGAAGGTTTAGTATTATGAACGTAAATATTCAAAATATAGTGTGTCTGAAGTCAAAATCATGATAATTAGGTAATTTTTTTCAGATATTTTATCGAATTTAGTTATACAGGCGCATTGACAAGAGGAAGAATAACAGTTAGATATTCTGTGGGAGCACTAATTAGGTTGAATTATAATAATTTATATGGTATCAGCAAAATTACAATTGAATACCTGAGTGGAAGAAGGGCCCAACTCCAATTTTTTACAAAAATGAGTTAGACCCATCATTTTATTACAGACTGTTCTTCCTTGTGTGTGAAAGATGAGCCAAAATCCATGCTCTAAATTGTCTTCCATGTACACTTAATCATTGTTTTCATGGAAGAAAGGCCTAACTTCATGGAGTTGGGCCCTTCCACAAATATTGGGTTTAAAGATGAATTTTGTTCATCCATAAAATCTGCATTTCACTACAATAAACTTTCTTGCTAACATATTACATGCTTCTACTTGTGCAATTAATGGATTTCTGTAGCTATTTATAACACATCTGCTTACGGAACTGGTACTTGCAGTATATTAGTGGAAGAAGGGCCCAACTCCAGCTTGTATTAAGACCTGTACCTTTGCCATGGAAACATCATATATAATTTCGAATGTATGTAATATTGTATGTTCATGTATTGAAGGTCCCCTGAAGATGAAAACATTTTGTCTATAAAACTTTTCAAAATATTAAGTTTTTTCTTAATATCTCAAAAACAGTTTTGATGGAGTTGGGCCCTTCTTCCACTCAGGTATTCAATTTGTACAGTATATGTAATCCACAAATGTAAATAAGTTACAAGAAGATGGAAAAATGGAATGTTATGTAATAAAGTCAGCTGCTTTGTAGGAAAGTTCTTGTTCACATCAACATATAGGACACTTATTAACTTCATCACCCTTTGGAAGCTGTTCTTGAGACCAGCTGTGAGTTGCTACGTCAACCACAGTGGCATTTCCTTTCAGCTTTTCATCAAACCAGTCCGTCACATCGTACCATTTGTCCACTACATCGTGCCATAATCCAGAGTCTTTTTGCGGGGGTACACAGACAACAAACGGCTTATCGCTGCTCACAGACCACTTATAAATGCTGATTCCAAGGAGGTATTCCCCCGCTACCATCGGAGTGTATGTGATCGTGTAGGTTCCGTTGTGATTATCTTTAACAGTACATGGTTGAACTTCGTCCTTGTCATTGTATAATTGAGCCCGAACTAAGTCCCCTCCGTGTTTCAGTCGCTGCCCGTTATGATCTATCGCTTGTAACCTTACTTGACTTGGGCGGCCTAGTCGGGGACGTTTAATTTTGACTTTCGCATATTTTGCGCTTATAGCGCGCACAGGTACTTCGAGGGGATTGTCTTTTATGTCTTCGTTGTGAATCATAACTTTCAGGGCATGCAAACCGGCCATGGATGGGTTGAAAGTCACATGGTATGTACCGTTTTTGTTATCGTCTATTGAGCATTGTACGGGTGCACCATGGGGGTCACGAAGGTCAGCCGCAACTTGGTCGCCGCCAAAAGTGCATTGTTCACCGTTGGTATCTCTAGTAGTGACCTTTGCTAAACCGGCGTAGTCCACCATGCTTGGAGCTGCTCCCGCAGTGCAGTTGGAGGGGCATACAGGCGATACATAAACCTCATATGGGCTATGTCCAATAGGAGTGTTTTGAATCATGAGGCTTAGAATATGTGTACCGGGACATGCTGGTGTGAACGAAACATCATATCGACCGTTGTTGTTGTCTTTTACAGTTCCTGCGATCTTGTTCCCGTCAGGGCAAGAAAACTGCACATTAAGAGGTTCGCCGCCTTTCTGGCATTCCTCGCCATCCGAATACACAGTTCTAACTTTTACACTTGTAGCGTGATCAACCAAAGCGGGACCAATGGATACCCGAGTCTTTGCCGGCGATGCTTCCGATGAACAAAGCCTCACGTGGGTCTCAATAGCTTGATCTAGCATATGGAGGAGCGCAGCCTGATTGCATCGTACCTCCACAAAACTACATTCAATAGGCTGCATGTGGTTTGAGCCTGATTTTGGCACATCCCGTGCTGCTAGGTTGTGACCTCGTAGCGACTGCGACAAGGATGAGAATTGGTTATATGAAGCACTATAGTCTGCAAAGCGTTCTACTTGAAAACCACTCATCTGTTCTATAGACTCGTACTGATCTTGTTGTGAATTGGTGGAGTTGTCGAGACCTTGAAACTTGCTCAGCGAGTGGCAGATTTGGCCTTTCTGTGACTTCAAATTATGCTCCTTGTCTCGACAGGTTTCATCCAGATCCTGAAATTATAGACAAACAAATACACATTAAATACAATCCAAAAGATATTTCTTCTTCTTCTCAGTGAATACTGCCCAACACCCCTTTTATTTCAAAGAAGTCAACCAGACAGGATGGCAAACTAGATTTGTTAGGGATGGGAAAGGTTTAAAATGTTGATTATACATATCTTGTACAATGTTATTTGAGGTGGGCTACAGCGGGTCATTTCTGCATCATGAAAATGGAAAATCCAGAGTTCCCAAACAAAAAGTTTGTGAAATCCAAGATGGCCACCATTCTAGTATCCAAATTGACAAAACCTTACAAATTATAATTGAAGACAAAAAGACTAGTTTGTGTCTGGCGTCGGGGCAAAGGTGCGGCGTGATTGGTTGCTGACCTGCGCAGTACGCCATTTTTGGTCTGGTTGACAGGACGTCATACGCAAACTAGTCTTTTTACTTTGGTCTTCAATTATACTCATTCACTTCCCACTATTTTATATGATTTTGGTATCTAATTGTATGTGATTGTATTCTGGGACTGCAAATTAGATTATAAAAGTATATATTTGAATTTTGTTATTCAATTTCAATAAAAGAGCAATTTACCCCCAAATTTGGATGTGATGGTGCGATGAAATGAATCAGACGGTACAGGCACAGTGACACACCCAAGAGGTTTTAAATTGTCATTAACTTATCAATCAGTCTTGTAAACTGTATCTCCTAAAAAGTTCAGCATTTGTTCCTTTAGGTTAGGTTATATCATGTGTTTTACCCCTACCAGTTCTCAGGTAGTCCCTCATTGAAATGCACATGGACCAAAATGGTGTTGACCCATGTTTGGTTCAAATGGAAACAATACCATGTGGTGTTGATTGGAAACAGGTGTCGTTTGCAAGCGGCAAGCAAGGACAGAATCTGTAAAGAGTTAATTCCATGAGAACTACCTGCCGATTGGCCAAAAAGAAGTTTTCATTATCAATTGGACCAATCAGCAACATTGTTAGAATAATTTCACCACACAAAAAATTTGCAAAGCTCCATTCTGATTGGTTATTAAAGTGAATTTATCATGTAATTAACCAATCAGAGGTAATGTAGTGCTCAGGGGGTTACAACTTATAATATATTTTGTGTGTGAATTCCTTACCATAAGTAGTTCTTTCTCTAGTTTAGTCAATGCCTCATGACATTTCTTGAAAATCTTCTCAATCTGTTCAGCTGTAGTCTTCTGATTAGCTTCCAGGTCCTGTAATTCTTGGCCAATCTTGGTTGATAGTTCCTTGAGTGCTGGGACTTCTTTAATGTCTGGTCCCTCTTCTATTGAGTCTAATAGTGAGCTGGCAACAAAAGGTCTTCTATATGGCATCTGCAATACGAGAAATTACAATTTGATTAGTTTAAGGGATCTGGAATGAGCGACATGAGAGCACATCAGACATCGAATTGCATTCTGAATACGAAGAATGTCTTTCTGATATCAAATAATTTTCATTTTTTGAAATTCACCATATATATAATACTAATTTTATAACAAATTATTAAAATTTGATATTTTTCACATTTTTTGATATATAACAGTCCTCGAAGTAAATTTTATAAATCTAATGAAATATTCTTAAAGTGTATGTAGCTGGGAGGAAAAGCCGACGATCAATTGAAAATTTTAACCTTTCATATTGAAGATATGGATTTTTTTCCCAAAAAGACCTAATTTTTTTGGTGTTTTGGGGAAAAAATCCATATCTTCAATGCGAAAGGTCAAAATTTCCAATTGAACGTCGGCTTTTCATCCCACCTACAATACATACACTTTAAGTATAAATCATCAGATTTATAAAGTTTACTTTCGAGTACTGTTAAATATCAAAAATATCAATTTTTAATCATTTGCCATAAAATGTGTATTACATTGCGAATCTTAAAGAAATCAAAATTATTTGATATCAGAAGGACATTCTTCGTATTCAGAATGCAATTTGATATGTCTGATGTGCTCTAATGTCCCACAATAAATACTGTCCAAACGTTCATACTCCATCCCTTAAGTGGTTTGGGGGATATTGAATTTGGTATTCTCATATTGTGGCATAGTATAAGTAGCTTATCTATGCTTGTATAAAAACATTCATGTTGAGATTATTTCCTTTGAATTAGAGAGCTGGAATTAAATAGGATACCATCATTTTGTCGACATTGCCCAAAACAAAATTCATCATCTGCATCACATACTGTCGTATCTCAAAAGGCTGCCTTATGTTACAATGATGATGAGATACAGTCATGACAGTGTAAACTTTACTTGATATATTAATTTTGAGGTATTGTCACAATATTACAATTTCATGTCCATTCATAAAAGAAAGAAGCATGCTGAAATATCAAATAACAATATGAAATATCAATGATAATAAAAATCACACAAGGCAGCCTTTTTTTTATATACGACAGTGAAGCAGACGACAAAATATGCCAGCCAGCTTTGATTTTTGTCAATTGCAGACAGGCTTCACTCTCCCTCAGATGTTTAGGAGAGCTTATCAGTGATGTGATTAAAATTGATCACCATTCATAACCTCATTAATAAACGCGATGCGTGCGATCTCACAATTGACCGCAAAATGCGTAATTGTTCCAATGTCGCACACAATTGACTTCTGCGTGCGCCGTATTGTGCGTCCAACGAACTGCGTGTGTGCTGGCTGCCGTATTTGGATTGCGCGTTACCATATTTGCACAGATTCTGATACGCACTTTTGTTATTGGTCGTTTTGTTTTAGCCTGATCGATTTTGGGAAAGGGAAGATGTAAGAATTGTTTATTTTTACAAACTTTTGAGGACAATTTTGTGTTATTTTGTAAAGTTAAAAGATCAAAGTGACGGTTATGAATGAGGTTAATAACTGCGCATCGGTTATTTAGAGGGCATTGTGAAAAATCTAAACATTTTGCTTTGGACCTCGGGATATTCCTCGGTTCCAAAGGCAAAATGTTTAGATTTTTCACAATGCCCTCCAAATAACCGATGCGCAGTTATTAACCTCTAATTAAAACACATTCTTAGATAGCGAGAACCAATCAGAGCAAATGTTTGAAAAATGTGAACCATGCATTAATTTGCGGGCTTGTGCATTAGACTCATCAACATCTCAGTATGTGAGCATTATTTTGTACATTTTCACCCCCAACAAGTGATAGGCATTTATTAACCTATAAATTTCAAATTGATGAGTGTTAAATGTTGTAGTTGGGTTACACATCACATTACTGGTGCAGTGTAGGAGCATCGTGGATTGGGGCTACCAAACTCATTCATTTTTGGTTTGGGTTGCATCATGCTGTTCAGGTCCCCCAAAAGGCTCTGAATATATTTCAAATGTAAGCTGCAGCTGTTTAGGTGCAAACTTTACCCTCCATATGTTAACAAAATTGCTGCTCATTCGTACTCACCTTCTGACGGCCAAGTTTAGGCTCCGAATCAAGTTGTATGGTACGCCAAAATGCCATGCTGATAACAATTTATTTGATACTCGCAAATTGAGACAGTAATCCAAGCAGGTTCATCACCACAACTTTTTGTAAGTTTGCTGCTTATTTAATGTCATCACTGCATTTTTTTACACTCTTTTTTCTAATGAAGAAAAAGATGAAGAGTGCTGCAAGTGACAAGAATTTGTTCTTTGCTCAAGCTCACGGTATGGACTAGCATGCCCACTAACATGTGATAATATTATGTCAAATTGTGTCCTTGTCTCAACTCTATTATCACAAAGTTATACTCGTGATTAGAGTGTGAAGAACTTTGCCTCAGTGTTGCCAAAATTGCTCTCAACCAAAGTTAAGACCAATGGGTATCTTTGTGTTATTTTGTTCTCAGTAGGATCATAAACAATGTGCAGTGGAGGTTCTGTATGGCTAATGTGCTAAGCCTGTGCATGAAGACCCATTCATAAAGGTTCCTATCTTTCTTTCTTGATAGTTGCACATTGAGAATGGAAGAGATTTCCAGAATGCAGCAGAAATGCTTCCAACTATCATCTGCTTCTTAGTTTGACTGAAAACCTATGATTTCTTTGTAAATCTAATTTGTATGTATTTGTCTCAATCATTTTGTAAATTGGCCCAAGGTGTTGGCTCAATGTTGGGCGTTTAGTATCCAAATTAGCCTATAAATTATTATTATTATTTTTATCGATAGGCAGATAATATGTATGCCTCAAAGTTAAATGGACAATCAAATTAAAGAGATGGTCTGTTTTATAAAGCTATTAATTTGAATTATCTTTTGTGTCTGAGCTTTTGGAAATGTGGTAAAGGAAATAGAATTAAAAATGGTGACAGCAAATCGTACAGAAAATGCATTCTTACTATCAAAGCAAGGGGTTTTATAGGACCCAATTGGGCCCAATAATGAATGAATGTGGCAATACTAAGTGGGTTTTATCTGTGTTTTAGGCTGAAATGGACAGATTGTCACTACCACAGACGCACATATCTCAGACAAGCTTTATCTTCATCATATTATCATTATGATTATCTTTAGATAGACTCTCTTGACCATAATAATCGAATTACTTTAAAATATGTCAAACCAGTATGCTATTTTAACTCCAAGCATAAAAGAAAAGCTACTGAAAGTTACCATGTAGCTTGCCCAATATTTATCATTTTCCTATTTGAGCATTATGTGAAAAATAATTTTGTCATTTATTCCAAAAATTGTTGTTAAAATATGAGAAAAAAATTTCATGCAACAAATTTGTTGTTACATTTTCAGTCACACAAGAAATGCTTTGTTTTGGAGTCTCCTGAAATTGTACATTTTACTAGAAATAATATATTTGACACACAATAAAGAGAATTGATAATATTGCAGAAAAAGTAGGCGCTGTCCTGTGACTTGTGGGGCGCAAACCTTTGCTCCATTTGCAGTGCTTGCACTCTTCATGAAACCTCAGTTTGACAAGCTTCAGTGCTGCAGATTTCTGGGAGGTACAATGAAAAATCTTGTTTTACTTTCCTGAAAATTGTGCTTGTTTTTGACTTTTTAAAAGCCCAGCAATCATCTGTGTAAGTTCTAATGACTCAATATTTCAGTAATCAGTTTTTTTAACATCAATTTATATACATACATATAAACATCTCAAAAAAGTAACTAACCCCCCTTAAACAATGGCCATTATTCAAAAAGGGGCTATGTATTGCAAATCTGAAAAATGTGTTGGAAGCAGAATTTATTTCTGTGCATTTTGACACCTCATTTGATACAATAGCCCAGAAAACAATAAAACACCGGTTAATTTAATGTAGTGAGGTCCAGATTTGAAGTTGCACTTACATACAAATTTTACAATACAAAAACACTCAGATATCATTACACAGATTTCCTTCCATTACACTTAACAGTCAGCCACCTGGACAACCGATTCTTTAGAAATGCTTAGTCGCGCTAAAAGTCGATCGATACATGTTAAAATCAGCACAATTCAGAGATACACCTTTTTGCTATGAAATTAATTTTCTCGGTCAAATATAAAGCAATCATTTTTTTTTTCTTCAGTAATGTCAGTTAAAAACTTGGTGCTTGGATATACATTTAAAAAAAAAATCCTGGTATTAAAATTAAGCATCAAATTGTGTCTTTTAGTGTGATATTTTTGATTTTTATAGGCCTTGAATTACCATGAGCTTTTTACGAATTCATGTTTTAGCGTCTCAAACTAATATAGTTTGCTAAAGAAAGATATTTCCCACCCTTGTAAGGCACATCGTGTGGGTCTATATGTTATAGTTTTGTCAGAATTTCCGTTTTTGTTTTACCCTTTTTCCCTTCATGCTCCGAAAATGTCAAATTCAGTACTTTTATCTCGAGAGCAACCAGCAGAAATAGTCGATATTTCCTTTGTTGTTTATCCAGGTCAATTTTCCATTGAAAGCAAATTGCCCGACCAGCGATTTGGTAGCCCAAATCCCCAATTGAGTGTTCTGGTTAAACATGATCAGTAGGAGCGCTATAGGCCTGGGAATTTCTTTGCTATATTGAAGTTCTAGCAACACTGTAGCCATGCCGGTGTTCCTATTAAACCCAGGGATGCTAGTATTAGCCTTAGATTTCACGCGTTGATTTTGAAAAATGGTCAGCCGGCAGTAAAAATGGTGAAATGAAGCGCAAATTCTGACAAAACTATGATATATCGCTCACGGTGATGTGCGTTAGAAAGTTGGGAAAAATCCTTCATTAGCGAACTATCTTACTTTGAAAAGCTAAAAGGTTGATCCAAAAAAAAGCTAGAAAACAAAGTTTAAGCCTATCAAAATTGAAAATCTTACATTAAATGACTAAATTTCACGCCTAAGTTTAACACTAGAATTTGAAAAAAAATACAGTATCAAGCACTACAATTTTTCCTGACATTTACTGAAAAAATGAAAATGATTGCTTTTCATTTGGCCGAGAAAATTAATTTTACATCGAAAAGGTGTAACTAAAAATTTAGCTCATTTCAACACCAAATTCGATCGTTTGTATTGCCTCATTAAATGACTGAGTGAGCCTTGCATAACAAAAGAATCGGTTGTCCAGGATGCTAACTGTTAATGGCAAAATCAATAGAATTTACTGCAACTTTCAGATCTTGGGCTACATTGATTTAAATGTACGCTGTGACATCAATATTTAGTCAATTGCTACAAATGAGGTGTCAAAATGTGCAGCAATAAATTCTGTTTCCAACGCATTTTACAGATTTGTAATACAATCATCCATTTTTGAATAATGGTCATTATTTAAGGGGGGTCAGTTACTTTTTTTGATATGTTTACTATTGTTTGTAGTTGTATTGTAACCAAAATAGACCAGGTGCTTTATTAAGTTAATATTGTCAGTAAACAATATTGATATTGTTAGATAAGACATGATAAATGCTGAAAATGGCACGCAAGGGTGATGGGTTATCAAACTGTTCAGAAAAGGACTTGTGGTGAATTTGCTGATTAATGTCATCATGATGAAACAAAAATACACCATGCATTATGAAACATTGTATATTTTGTTATCATTGTGAATTCCACATAGTTAAATATTTTACTACTGGACAGCTATTTTCCATCCTGCAAGTTGTTAGTAGCTTAACTTACAGAATTTAAAGGGGTGGTGGGGGGGATTCAAACTAAATATTTCATGTGAAAAACAAAACAGTAGTAACACACATAGTGCAAAATTAAACAAGGTGGATTGAGGAAATTATTGCAACAAGTTACACTTGTGCTTAATGGGGAAATGTAGATAAACTAAGAAATAAAAATGTTTTGAAAAAATATTTGGGAAAAAATTGAAACAATTTTGGTCAACATTATATTGAAGAACAAAATTGATAAAACAGGTTCCCCACCTTACTGAACATGTTCATCAGTTCATCAGGACTGTTATGAAACATAAAATCGGAATATTTCTTACTACTAGTCCAAAAAACAGTACTCACCATCAGCATCAGTGGTACACAGAAGTTCGTCACAACATCAATAGTTTAGAAAAAGATGTCTGGCAGACATCGAAACGTCCACAGTGAGTACCGTTTTTTGGACTAGAAGTAAGAAATATTCCGATTTTAGGTTCCCCACCTGTTTGTTGCAGGTGCATATTTGTGCCTGTCACAAGCCTTTACATCAATAATAAAAGCATATTACAATTTTTGGGACTTGGACTTGGAATGGTTTATCTTTCATGAAATGGGTCCCTTTCCATTCAAAAGAAAGATTGGAACCACTGCTTAACCCTAAAACTCACTAAATCTCACCAGGGATTAACTGCGCATGCACGCATCTCATATGATGCCATGACGCAATCAGCCCAAGTCATACATGTATATGCCCATGGAATCGCTGGCCAGGTAAACCCCTGTGGCTACTGGAAGGTTATTTTCTGCTTAGAATGCGAGGGGTCTGAGGTTAGAATCACTGGTGTACCAAGTGACTATTTTGTTCATCTTCTCTCCTTTTTTGTTTCTTCTTGCCCGTCCGATAGCAGAAAACCATGGGTCAGGTTAGGGTTTTTAAAAAAGATACATTCCTAGATCCAGGTTGCACAAAGTATAGAGCAATCTTCTATTTAATACCGATTCTATCTTTAGTTTTTTAGATTGCTAAAATCTATTTTGTTATTTGTCTTTTTTCTACAGATCATGATGCCATATATGACTTGACTGCTGTACTGATACACAGAGGTCCTACTGCATACTCAGGTAAAGCACAATGGTTCAAACCTCCCCAACTTTTAAAATAACACTACATAACCGGGGTCCGGTGATGAGATTGTAAGGATTTTATAACAGAACTAATTTTACCCCAGAGCCAGTTATTCAAGGAGACCTGAGAACACAATGAAAACAAATCTACAATCAATTTTTACAAAGATTTTAATAGATTTGTCTGAATCAAAGTTGATGTTCATAAGTTGTCAAAATCTACACAGATGATTGTCTCGAGACAGCAGGAAAGCACAACAACGCAAAGAATAGACTCCGCATTGCCCCCACGATCATGAGGACCATTTAATACACATAAGCTTATTTATAATAATTTCACAATCTCGTAAGATAATAACAGATTTCATATCAATTAAACAAATTATATACATTGAGATAATTAATTGCAGCAAGCATTTGGAATTATTTATTATCTTCATATAAATCAATAAATACACAAATTATTGGAAAAATGTGTACAAGCCAACCATACAGGCTGGACAAACAAAAGTTGACTTCTGAATCACATTTAACCAAATTTCATCTTAAGCAAATCTTAAGCATATCTTAAACAGATACATCTTTGGATCAAACAGAGGATTGGATTGGAAAACAGCATTTTTAACCGCAATTAAATAATTAGAAATCTCCAGAAGAATAAACAATGCCAACACTAGCAAACGAACAGTTTATATTCAGCAAGATCCGGCATCAATGCTTAAACCATTTACTAATATATAATATATTATTAAATCCACAGGTATTTACAACCAAGTAAATAAAGATACTCCAAATAAGCAACAAAGCATTTATAACCCTGGTATAATAACGCAGTAGAAAGCGAGGAAAGCATGAAGGCAACCAATAGCCCACTATAAAACGCAGTAGAAAGTGGAGACAATCTACTGACGAGATTCTTCAGGTTTTGAAGAAACTCTACCACCCTCTATAAAAACGCAGTAGAAAGTGGAGACAATCTACTTACGAGATTCTTCAGGTTTTGAAGAAACTCCATACAAAGCTTTCAATAACCCAATAAACCAATTCAATACCATAAAACGCAGTAGAAAGTGGAGACAATCTACTGACGAGATTCTTCAGGTTTTGAAGAAACTCCATACAAAGCTTTCAATAACCTAATAAACCAATTCAATACCATAAAACGCAGTAGAAAGTGGAGACAATCTACTGACGAGATTCTTCAAGTTTTGAAGAAAATCCATACAAAGCAATCAATAGCCCAATAAAACCAACCAATACCATAAAACGCAGTAGAAAGTGGAGACAATCTACTGACGAGATTCTTCAAGTTTTGAAGAAAATCCATACAAAGCAATCAATAGCCCAATAAAACCAACCAATACCATAAAACGCAGTAGAAAGTGGAGACAATCTACTGACGAGATTCTTCAGGTTTTGAAGAAACTCCAAACAAAGCTTTCAATAGCCCAATAAAACCATTCAATACCATAAAACGCAGTAGAAAGTGGAGACAATCTACTGACGAGGATCTTCAGGTTTTGAAGAAACTCCATTCAAAGCAATCAATAGCCCAATAAAACCAATCAATACCATAAAACGCAGTAGAAAGTGGAGACAATCTACTGACGAGATTCTTCAGGTTTTGAAGAAATTCCACCACCCTCTATAAAAAACGCGCGAGAAAGTGGAGACAATCTACTGACGAGATTCTTCAGGTTTTGAAGAAACTCCACCACCCTCTATAAAAACGCAGTAGAAAGTGGAGACAATCTACTGACGAGATTCTTCAGGTTTTGAAGAAACTCCTTACAAAGCATTCATTCCCCTTCTATAAAACGCAGTAGAAAGTGGAGACAATCTACTGATTTGAAGAAATTCCATACAAAGCCTCTACTTTTAAGCATAAAGCAGCATAATTGGACATACCATTTTATTGGAGTATCTTTAACCATATTTAGTTAACTGATTCACCCTTCCAGCTTTTGGGAGGGTGGGTGGGATTTTTGGTCCATCAAGATCGAAGGAACAATTTGAAGTGCATCACTAGGAGAACTATGGACATAACAAAGGAATGAAAAAATAAGACGGGAGACCTGAATGGCTGCACACCACTAAAGTGACAGCTGACTGGACAGAAAAACTGAGCTTGTTGCTATAACAACATAACAACAACCCCTAAATTAAAACAATTGACCAGGAGACCAAAAAACTTTAAATGTACTTGAGAATGCTCAAGTGGAAATAAGAGGATAAGCCTCTACACCTAGATGCACATGACAGCCTAATGTCCCCTGCTGCTGAGACAATCTAGTTTTTAAAAGATTTGCAACTTTAAAAACGGAATTACCTGTGTGATGAAAGTGTAACCTTGGGACCTGATGTCATTCATTTCAAACAAGGAGCTTTTTGAAGGGCTATTGTATAAGATGCAATTTTTTTGGTTTTAGTTTTGTGGATTTAGCGCATCTTCAATCAAATACAGATTTTTTCGTCTTCTGAGTATGGAAAATTGGATTTTCAAAGTTCTGCACTTGCCAAGTTTAGTAGAAAAACAACTCGAAAAATATAAGTCAAAAGTATTATTTGATTTTTGCACATATTTACAAAAAGTGAAAGTTCTCAATTTAGATGCATCACTTTTTTGTGTCAATTTTGCATAGTTCTCAGCAGCTCTGATAATCATATCTTGATATATGCACTACTTTAAAAATAAATTGTTCAAAGATGTTGCATACCTCATTAAAACTTTATATACCATTCTAATAATGCTGACCCATTTTGTCATAATATAGGCCACTACATAGCACACATCCGAGATGACGTCAGCAGTTCTTGGTACAAGTTCAACGATGAAGATGTTGAGAAGATGGAAGGCAAGAATCTCAAGCTGGGCTATGAAGATGATCTACAAGGTCAGTTATCTGATTCTTGGAACCAATGAAAGGGTTACACATTTTAGCCTTTACCAAACCTTACATTAGGCAAAAAATCAACCAACAGTTTCATTGCCCTTTTCCAACCAACTAGAAAATCTGGCATCGCAATGAATGGGGATGTGTGTATATCGTTCAACTACAAAACTGGTCGTATAGATATGCCTGATATGTTCAGTGATGTAGAACACGTACATTTCATTACAAGCAATATTTATAATGCCCAATACAGGGAATCTTCCCAAAATGACCAGAATTCCGGAAATTCAGCTAAAATAAAAAAATAAAAGCCAGAAAATTTAAAAAGAAAAAGAAAAATTATTATTGTTTTTATTGTTTTGCATTTTCACAATTGGAAGATGATAATTCGTAATTAAAAGTGCAAAAAAAAAAAAAAAAATAGGAGGGGTGATACCCTGCAGCGTCAGGGGTGTCTATTCTTCCAGAAAATTGAAATTATTCCCTCACATCCGTCCCCAGATTCTTCCCAACTGAAAACCCCCAAAATGGACCAAAAAGGGAAAAATTTAGGTTGGTTGCTATATCCGGGGTGGGGGGGGCATTCCCATATATTGACATACATCATGAGCCCATGAAAAGACCCGTTATTTTTGGCAAATTCTACACCTAATGACCCTGGTTTTTTTTCAGTAGCCTACACTGAATGACCCCCTTTCTTGATGTGAAATTTTAGGCGCTCCCATACAAAATCACTCCATTTTTTACATTGCCAACACCGAATGACCCCCTTTTTCCTTAAAATGTCCACACCGATAGACCCCTAGTTTCATACGCTGGTGGGCACAGGTATGTCACTTTCATATTCGAGTGCCTCCCCCGGGTGATATCTACATGTACTTTTCCTTATTTTCTTGTTCCCTCCCCTCCCTGACTGAACATAAGTGTGTTGTGAGTTGTTCTATTCTGTCTTCCCTAAAAACATCAAATTCTTTCCTAGATGGTACAGTCTGGACACTGAACCATTGCATCTAGGACTAATGGTTCAAAGGGAAGACAGGCTGGTAAACACCTCTAGGCTCTTTATTATTTTCAGAGCTACCTCTGATTTCTTATTTGCAGGGGTGTGAGAGTTCAGCTTTTTTGTTTTGATTTTCAGCTTTTTTGTACCAGTACACTTGCTCTGTATAAAAGTATAGGATCTTCCCAAATTGCAGCTTTTTGCTAGGTGTTTTGAGCTTTTTGCTATCTGGTTTTTGCATTTGCAGCTCTTTTATCAATGTTTATATATGTGGTGACTCGTATGTCCCTGATTTATAAAGCCTTAGAATTAAAATTCTTCTGTTGCAGAGTTCGGAGAATGCGACTGAACTATTGCATCTACATTGTAGGGCAGAATAATCAAGGATTTGGATCTGAAGCTGAGGTTTAAAAGGGAAGATAAACTTGGACAATAGAGCTGTTAACTAATTAATGGTTCTTCCCTTAGAATCCCAAATGCTTCCGTAGATAGGCAGATGTCCAAACTAAAAAAAAAAAAAGGATTTTGTATGAAATATGCAAAGCAGAGCTCCCTTAATCTTAGTGTGCAAACTGTGCATTATTACCTATAGTATGACCACTAGTCACTATTGCCCAGGTAGGGAAGAATTACTGACCCAACTTTTCCCTGTTTTATGATAAAGTGCATGGTTTCCCTCAAATAATTATTTTTGGGATGGGAATGGGTAAAAGCCAAGGGACCACTACATGTATGCTAATGTTATGTACCCTTTATAATTCTTCCCTAAATGACACTTGATGAATTCACCCACCCTGTAGAGCAGTCACTGCCAGCCAGTGACCATCTATTTCATTCCAAAAATACCATAAAACATAATAATACATGTTCCAGTTATACATTTTTCCCCAAATTAGTTAATTTAAATCTTCCTTGAATCCTGTTGACTTTCTTCTTTTTTCCCCTCTCTTTTTTTTTTCTTTTTCAAAATGCAAAATTCTTCCCCAAAGGGGTAAAATTATTCCCTCCCCTTTGGGGGCGATTAACGGAAGAATAAACGCCCCTGCAGCGTATTCCCCGGACAAACCCCCCTAAATGCTAAATACCACACGCAAGTCCTCAGCCACCTGTCCAAGGACCAGATGGATTTTCAGGAAATCGATATGCACCAAGACGAGGAAATCAGGCATCAGGATCTTTATGATGGATATCAACTCGTCTCATCCTCTGCTTGGAGAAATACTGGCGGAGTATCCATTGGAGGAGTCGGACTACTGTTAAGCCCAAAAGCTAAGAGAGCATTTCTATTTTGTAACTCTGTGTCACCTAGAATAATGTGCATGACCTTTGCTGGCAATCCAAGGACTACAGTTATTGTCACCTACTGTCCTACAAACGTGTCTGAGGAAAGAGATGCAGAACAACACTTCCAACTACTAGACAGAACGATCGACAAGTTCCAGCCCACAACTTTCTGATCGTTATGGGCGACTTCAATGGTCGTGTTGGCAAGGAATACTACAACTTTCCATATCATGAAACCACCAACAGAAATGGTGAAATGCTTCACAACCTAGCCCTGGAAAATGATCTTGTTATCACAAATGTTTGTTTTAGGAAGAAAGAACCACGACTCTGGACGTGTAGCTTACCATCTGTTTTTCAGGTACAGATAGATTACATCCTGGTACGCAGAAAGTGGAGAAATAGTGTTACCAACTCCTGTGCCTACAACTCCTTTGCTAGCATAGGTTCAGACCACCGCATAGTGACAGCCAAAATACGCCTTAGTCTAAGAGCTAGTGGTAAAACTCCACCAAGGAAAGTTAAGTATGACTGGAGACAACTAGTACATGATGATGAGCTTCAGGAGCGCTACACTATTAAGGTGCAGAACCAATTCAGTGCACTAAGGAAGAACTGTGATGATAATGTTACAGCAGTGTATGAATGCTTTATCCAGGCCAACAAAGATATTGCGGAGGAGCTAATTCCAAAAGCTAGGAAGCGCCCTAAGGAAGCAATCTGGCATGATCCCAGGATTGAAGAAGCGAGGAGAGAACTACAGCATGCGCAACTTGTGGACAGCCAAGAAGTTTCAAGCATGTCAAGATCAGAACTGCAGTCTAAGAAGAATCATCTGAGAAAGGTTTATGAAGAGGCAAATGAAAAATTCCTAAAAAGAAAGATCAAGGAGGTGGAGAATTGTAACATCAACTGCCAGCATAAGGCAGCCTGGGACCTCATCAATGAAGTTAGTGGGCGTAAATCTGCTAAAAAAGGTCAAATAAAAGGGGACACGCAAGGCGAAAGACTAAATGCTTGGTTCCAACACTTCCAGCAACTACTTGGAGACCCACCAGTTGTAACCGATGAGTATGAAGCCATAGATCAGGTATACGAAGACTTCAACATGCGAACTGATGCTTTTGATCAGGTTGAATATGACACTGCCAAAAAAGACATTTCAGAAGGAAAAAGCACCGGTGAGGATGGGATTCCACCTGAAGTCCTAAAACGCTGCAACCTTGATGACATAGTCCTCAACTTCTGCAATGAGGCATTGATGAATGGAAAGAAACCTGACCAGTGGTCAATTCTCAACCTCATACCAATCCCCAAAAGTGGAGATTTAAGAGAAGGGAAGAACTACAGGGGAATATGTTTGTCATCCATCATAGCAAAAACATTCAACAGGCTGCTACTCAATAGGATTCGCCCTTACCTTGACCCAGTCCTGAGATTCAATCAAAATGGTTTTCGACCTGGGAGATCTACGGTGTCACAAATACTTGCTCTAAGGAGGATACTTGAGGAAGTCAAGAACAACAATCTCAATGCAGCAGTAATATTCATCGATTTCAAGAAGGCATTTGATACCATCCACCGTGGGAAAATGCTTGACATAATGAGAGCATATGGAGTCCCAGAGAGGCTAGTGGCTGCCATAGGATGCATGTACCATCATACTATAGCTCATGTCACATCACCTGATGGTGTCACTAAGGATTTTGAGATCCAAGCAGGAGTTCTGCAGGGAGACACTCTGGCACCATTCCTCTTTATCGTAGTCCTTGATTATGTTTTAAGGAAGGCTATGGAAGGCAATGAAGAGCGACTTGGCTTTACTCTGGAGCCCAGGAAAAGTAGGCGAATAGGACCACGCACAATCACAGACCTGGATGTTGCAGACGATATTGCTCTTCTAGCTGACAACCTCAAAGACGCACAAGAACTGTTACATCTTGTTGAAGCTGCTGCACAGAAAGTGGGACTAGGAATGAATGCCAAGAAGACCAAGGCAATGCTGTACAAGGAAACACCGTCTTTAAAAACTCTGGACGGAAGCGAATTGGAGATAGTACAGGACTTCAAATATCTAGGTGCATGGACTGCCAGTAGCGAGAAGGACTTCAACATCAGAAAGGCACTTGCTTGGAAAGCATGCAACAGCATGGACAAGATCTGGAAAAGTAATCTACCAAGAGATCTAAAGATCAAGTTGTTTACCACCACTGTAGAATCGGTACTAACATATGGCGCTGAAACATGGACAATAACAACCAAAATGAGAAAAGCTATGGATGGCTGCTATACCCGTCTCTTGCGGAAGGCACTAGATATCTCATGGCAAACTCACACCACCAACAAAGAACTATATGGGAATCTGTTACCAATCTCTGAGAGGCTCAGGATTAGAAGGCTAAAGTTTGCAGGGCACTGTGCAAGAAGCGAAGAGGAAGCAGCTTCAAGTGTTCTTATGTGGCAGCCCAAACATGGAAAGCGAACAAGAGGTGCACCCAAGAAGGATTATATCAAGATGTTGGCAGATGATACAGGATTAACAGGCCCGGACATCAAGAATTGTATGCTTGACAAAGCAGTTTGGAGAGCCATTATGGGAGTCCGACTACAAGAGTCGACATAAGCAAGTAAGCAACACGCAAGTCCTCAGCCACCTGTCCAAGGACCAGATGGATTTTCAGGAAATCGATATGTTGCCCATTTACATCACTGGTAATACATGCTTTGTGATACATGTACAGAAAAAGACTGTTATAATCAAACCATTTCATGAGATGATAAGTCCATGTGATAGTAGCCCTATAGTAAAAAGAAATTTATCATGAATTGTAAAAAATAAAATCCTTTCAAATATACCCCTGAATATAAAATTGTAATATTTTTCAATTTTGTTCACTTTGTGTTATGTTTTGATTTCAGAGAGTGGTGGCAAAGGTGGTAAGAGACCACGAGTACCTAAAGGTTACCATGCTTCCAAGAATGCCTACATGTTGGTGTATCATAAACGCTCGCATGCGGGTAGGTATCCTTGAAACATGTGTGTATTATTAAGATTCGTTGTAATAGACCATTTTCTCTTTCCTGAAATGATGTTCACCAAAATTTGTCTTAAATTGTCTTTTCAATAAAGGATTTTTTCAAATGTTGTTGTAGATAATGTTGGAATAGTGACATTGAATCAGAGACAAAAATACCATTCATAGTATCTCTGATTGAGTGCTTAATTAGTATTTTGTGATCCTCCATCTTCTTTTTATGACCCACGACCCTCGAAAAAAGCTTCCCAAAATTTCGGTTAATTTCGATTTAGCATTTGTGAGTTATGCATAGGCCACTGTGTTGTCATTTTGTTCTATTAAACAGAAGGTAATATAATTTGCCGATATTTTTGCTAACAAATTAATCTGCAAGATATCTTTTGTACGTACACATTATGTAGCCCGGAGGTTTCCAGAGGTATAAAACTTTTTTTGAGAAAATTGGGGGGTGGGAGTGGGGTGAGGATGTGGATCATGAAATGCCTCTTTAAATTGGATGGCTTTCCTAGGAAGGTATAAACCTGGCCAATAACTGGGTATTATTGTTTAGCTTTACTTGACCTGCAATAAAAAAAATATCATTGTGATTTTTTTCTCCTGACTATTGCCTTGCACAGCTCAACAGCCCCCTGCTTCCACCGGCCCACTAGTAGATTACCTAGAGGAGATGATCTTCAGGGATAATCTTCATTTTGAGTCATGGATTCAAGAGATGACAGCAATGAGAGATGATAATGTGAAGAGTGGTAAAGCTAGACACACAGAGGTCAAAGAACTATATCAACAACTCACACCTGCTAATGGTGAGTACGATATAATAATAATAAATGCCTACTTTTGGTGAGCAGTGTTTACTCTCTCTGGAAATTGGGTGCACCAAATGAAGCATTTCTCGCCTAAATTTGCCCAATTTTGGCTCAGTTTTGCAAAATTCCTGTAATCAACTTATTGTAATACAGCATTGCAAATTTGTGTGCGCCAAATATCATTTTCACTGGGCCAAAATTGCGTCATACTCTGAGTAAACACTGCTGATGAGTACAATATAATAAGAAACCTACTTAAGGCAGCGGAAAAACCTGATGTCACATGCCTTTTTGCTGGGTTAGGTATACGATTTATTCCGTGTAAGAAAATAAACGGGTCAATATTGCCAAATATGGATTGGTGACGTCAGGATTTTCTGCTGCCTTTAGACACGTTCATATAATAAACAGCTACTTCTAATGAGTACAATATAATAACTAAGTGCCAAACATAAAAATAACCTTTAGTACTAAAATGATCCTGTAAGTGTAAACATACTTCTTAGCCGACTCCCTGCCGTCCGTAGCGAAACAGATGGATATTGGCGCACTTTAAACAATCAAGTATAAATTTGGTATAGTATTAGTGGAAATGGGGTATAACACAGTGCTTTTCAGTGATGACCTCGGTATAATTGATTCACTATAAACAGCAACAGTTGCGGTAGATCTGTCGTAAACGATGTGCTCAAAAAGTAAAGATATGTTTACTATACTGTATAAGTGGTAATTTTTGTGTACAGTTATTTTCACGATTGGAGTGAGAGATATTATCACGATTGTTATTTTCCCTCAAGTCCTGCCCTATACCTACAATACATTATTACATACATTCACGAGTTGTTAATTTCATAGTTGGGACTCCATTCGTGAAAATAAAACCCTCACAAAAATTACCACTTATACAGTAACTGATGGATTGTGACCTGTACATTATATTTACGCTAATTATTTTCATGTTCCCCGCCGGTCAGTTAGAACAGATTTTCCGTGTTTTTATATATTTTCATGTTTGTTATTTAGGTGGCAGATATGAATGGATCACAGCGGATTGGTTAAGGGAGTGGTTAAATGATGAGAACACTGAATGTAAACCAATCAACAACTCAAGTATGGTGTGTTGCCATGACAATGTGGATCCAGACAAGATCAATGATGCCAAACGGATTAGTGCCAAAGCTGTGAGTTTACTCTAAGTGTGTTAGCTACAAAGCTATATACATGTATAATAATGGTCTAAACTTTGGCAATTTTATTAACTCAACCAATGAAAAGCTGAAGTGCATAACCATTGAGAATGGAAATGTTTAAATAAAGAAGATCTGCAATAAAGACCACCTTTTTGGTATGTGCTGTTGCACCTAAATATCAACTTTTTGACAAAAGAAATTCAAATTTTGATGCAATTCCACTTAAAATACTTTTTCAAGTGGAATCCTAATATTTTATACCAGACCTGGTGTAACTTGATTTCCTTTAACCCATAGGCTGAGCAACTCTATTCCAAATATGGTGGTGGACCAAGACTAACAGAGAAAAACCTGTGCTATAAGTGTGTGAGGGAGAGATGTAACATTATAAGGCTCAAATCTGATCTCAACACAGACCATAAATACATCACAACAAATACAAAAGGCAAGATTGAACCACAGGGGTAAGTAAATTTCCTATTGTTCTGTGCTTCTTTGATTAAAGTGTGTCTTTTCATTGAATGTTTCCTTTTGTAAAGTGTGATGAGCTTACTCAGTGGCGCTATATATGTGTTATGTGCTGAGCATATGTGACGTGTCATGTCAAAAGGAGACACTTTTGGGCAGGTTATGAATTTTGAGGTTTTTACATATCTTAAATATAGAGATATTTTGCTTTACAACGCCGTTTTCCCCAATGAAATTGGACATTCCTAAGGGAAGATATTGAGCTCGGAAGTTATGGCATTATAAAATTGGAAATTGAGATATCGGCCTTTAAAAATATTATTGACAATGTTAAGGAGTAGGAATTAACTTGAAAAATGTCTCAAAAAATACAAGATGTCAGTTACATTTTGGTCTGAAACTATCGGACAATATTTTTAACATTACTAACATCACAAATTCGCAACAAACCCAAATTGTGAAAAAATCACCCACCGGCAGATTTTTGGCTATTTCTCCATTTACGATCCTGCCCAAAAGTGTCTCCTTTTGACATGACACGTCACATATACGAGTGTGAACACAAAAGTTATAAACAGTCATGTTGATTGACTTATCAACAAACACGACGACAAGACGGTTGACTCATTGGTTATCAAGGTGCAGACTGTGCCACTACTCTTCCGTAGATGATCACCATGTCGTACCAGGAAATTAACTTTTAAAATTAAAAATAATTTGTGGGATAATGTTTACTAATATCCAGACAAGTTGTAATGCTAGTGTGCTAATTTTTGAACCATAACTACTAGTCCAATCAGCACTTAGTAAATTATAAGCACAGATCAAAAGTTATATTTTTTAAAATTTACAATAAAGCCTCAGTTTTTATCAAAAGTAAATAGTTCTTTTTGCAGTAGATTTAGATTTAGATTATTGAATAAGATTTCATTTTTGTTTGTTTCCCTTTTAGTGATTGTCCCATGTATTGGGTAGGTAAAGCGTCACTACGTAACTGGAGGAGGCTAGCCTTACAGAGAGTGGAGATTGTCAAGAAAGATGATGAGGACCAACCTGGTAAGGAAACACCTTTTGTACTTTTTATCAATGATATGAATAAATCACAAAGCACAAAAAAAAGTTTTGATATACATACAAAGGCAACCTTCATACAGTCAGTCTACTCTGAAGTACAAAGTACAGATGCGGACGCACACATTGTGTCGACTTTGAAGGCATGCATACCTGCAGCAGAGACGCAGCACTACACACTGTTAACACGCTGTATACGAATCTAGAATCACTCTGTGATGACTATAAATTGAATTTATGAATACAAAACCCACCCAAGTCCATACTTTGGCCAAATTGAGTTAAGCATGGGAAATTGTTGCTATACATTGGCCTGTCATATGTATGAAAAAACAACTCAAATTCATCCTCTGTTTCTGTTGAGCATGTGAAAAATAGCATTTATGAAAGAACCACCCAAGTCCAGGATTTGAGTCTTGTAACACATTGATTGAAATTCAGTCTGTATGAAAGTGTGTGGTTTATATTACATGGCAGTATGCTTATCAACATTATACATACATGTATGCTTTATTTTGTATTATCTTACTAGTGGTAATCTCATTCCAACATTGTTGTCTTTGTATATATGATTCAAAAAACCATCCAAGTCCAGCATTTAAAATGAACCCCCACGAAGTCCCTGAAATGCTAATCGTCATACCTAATACAGTTTAACCCACTCATTTACACGTAAAACTTACCATATTGACCAGGTAAATCTAACTGCAGAAATTAAAATGATACACAGGTTTTTTTCTCAAAATCACTTCCCATGGACTTACTGATTATTCTTTTGCACCAACAGCTACACAAAATAATAGTCATTCGTCCGACACAGATGGTAGTACAAGTAGTCCTAATCAGAATGAAGACCAACTAAGAGCTTTCAATGAAGAAATTATGTGCCAACATAGTAAGTGTTATTGTGACAACTCCCACTTTATTATCAGTAGCAAGCCAACACGCTTCATGTAGAGATGCTTTATTTTTGGCTCTGTAGTTTTGATATTTTGCTTGTTACCTTGGTTTAATTATTTGCTTTGATTTGATTAATTTATATGCTTTAGATTCAATTCTTTGCTGTATATATATTTTTGTTGTTTGTCCCTGAGGAAGGGCAGTTTCTGGGGATATCAGTATGTACTTTTTTGAGCCAATGAAATTTTGAGAAAGTTGTATATATATTTGTGTGGACTTGACTTTCTAAAGATACATACAGACAGCGTAACATACACAGAACTTCAGTTAGCTAAAGGAACAAGGTTTAGTGTGTGCATGAATTAACAATGCGATTTGTCCTTATCAAGTTAGAAAATGGTAAATTTGGTCACTTTTGAATAAAAAAAAAAGTTAACTGTTAAAATCCACCAATTTTAGATAATTATCATCATGATGGGTAAAGTAATGGGGTTTGAGTTATATCAAAATATATTTTCAACAATGCATGTTTTCTGAAGCCTTTTTTTTCACCCATAACCGGCCGACAAAAAAATAAAAGCTATCCATGACCAGATGACTGACTGTCTTGACTATTTTCATTCCCTTCTGATTATTTAGGTAATCTAAGTCCAGATGAAAGTTTGAGAAGAGTGGTGTCATCTGAAGTATGGAACAGACTTCGCAAGTACTTCCCAGATTGTGCTGAGTTCTCTGAAGCTGATGAGATATGTGATGAATGCCAAGTAAGAGAAATAAACTAAATTTAAAATAGCAACCAGTGTCAGGTAGACATTGAATTGTGCCTGTCATTTTAAGTATGTGTCAGTCCTTAAAGGGTTCCCACGGTCCTTGAAAGTCCTTGAATTTGAAAACACCTCTTCAAGTCCTGGAAATTTGCACAAGGTCCTTGAAAGTCCTTGAAAATTGGAATTTTCCCTAAATTGAAAAGTCCTTGAATAATTTTAAAGGCTTCAAGGTGAGGGAACCCTGTCCTTAATTTAACCTTGTAAACAATAACCAGGCTTCAGCAGCCTGCTATTTGCAATTCAGTTCAAATGTGTGGCTGCAGACTTAAGTCTAATTTGAATTGAAAGTTATAACCGGTATCAAATATGACATATTAAAAGTATTTGTCAAAGATACTAATTTTGCCTGTTCCATGTGCAATCTCCCTGTGTGAAGGGTGGAGTAGTTAATAGCTAATGTGCGGACAATAAACAACCAACAGCATTCCTTTTATCGATGATATAATATATGCTGAAACAGTTATTGTTAATGACTTTTCGTGTTTTTCCACATAAGCATAAACATAAACAAAGATATGGTATAAAACACATTTTACAGAGTAGGCAAAGTGCTTAAGGTTATACAGGATTTTGAACTCTTGTGTAGGCAAATTGGCTGCACGTAGCCACCTAAAATATTTTGTTTTTCAAAAAATAAACATGGCAGGCCTAAAAATCATACTTCATCTTAAAGTTGACACTCTAATGATTATTATTGTAATACTTTTAACGTCATAGCTCATACACAAATGTACTTTGTAAGTGTTTCAATTTGTGTTCAATTTCATGAGCATGAGGTTTTTTGGGAAAGAGGCCAGGAAAATATGGGGAGAGGGTCCGATTTCATTGCGATTTCGCATATGTGTTATACAAACAAACCAATGAAATAATGTACCTATTTATTCTTTCGATAGGTCCTCCTGATTTAAAACAGTAAGCTTACATGTTCACAGAATGTCAATGAAAATGATGGGGTAAATGTCGTCTTTTTTGTTACAACAATATTAATTTAGTGTGCCAATATATTGACACAATTATTCCCTACATTATTTCTTTGAAGTATCAGCTAACACATGCATATCAAAATTTTATGAATCAGCTACGGGAAACATTAAAAATAATTTATTTCATCTCAGCATATCAGGCCAAATGGTCCAAAATGGAGTTCTGAGATATCCACACATTTAGTTTCAAGTACTCACATTTTCTGCTATTTCACAGTATCAATTCACAATCCCATAATATTCCAGGTGCAGTGCTCCTGTATTACTACTGATAAACCTTACTGCATGGGAAGTATCAATTGATTTTCACAAAACTTGCAGAAATTGACAAATTTCTACCAAAACTTCCACACTATCTATTATCATGTTCAAACCATGTGCTAACTTGTTTACAATGCTAGTTAGTGTTGCCAGGGCCAAGGTGATAGTACTTATTTTATTGATTTTGTCTAGTATAGTGCTGGTTGAATACTCATGCTCCACTGTGCATATGCTTCAGTGATTTTAGCAATCAAATGAAAATGATAGGGTTGCCAGTTCATGCACTGGAATAATAATCACTATAGGGGGGCACATCACTAAATAAATGTCCCATTGAAATACATGTGAAAATACAATAAAGTAACTAGGTGCATAATAATTATGAGTCCGGGGGAGGGTAGAATGGGGGAGGGGGGAGCAGTTTTTGGCAAACATTTACAGTGCATCTTTATAAGGCTTAGGAAACACTACAGAAACATTCAAATCTGCATCATAATATCTAGGCCATTTAAAGTTTCCACATTGGCAAAGTTAGGCTGGCGAGAGCAGGGCCAGGGAGGATGACAGGAAATGTTGGCATACCTTTTAAATCTAACCCACGGGCCCCCCATGTATATTTGGGATTCCCCTTCCAAAGAAAAATGATAGCCCTCACACCTTCTCTTTCTTCCATGAGTTACACCAAATGCGGAAGGATTTAGTGTAGTGTCCCCTTAAAACAAGAACTGTCTTTAAAAAAGAATTAGTGCTGTGGGATATCTAGAGCAAATATTGATACACAAAAATAATTTAAAAAATACTTTGTTGATACAATTTTTTCAATTTACATCTCTGAGATGTTTAATATATACATATACTTCATAAATAAAAATTAAAAAACAAAAGACAAGTTGAATGGAATTTTCACCCTCCGTAACCTTAAAGAGAAAACACAAGACAGGAAAAAGAGCTACACAGTGGGATGAGGCGGGTTGTACGAAGGCTCTTGAAGGTTGAGATATTTTCTTCAGTAAAAATTTTTTTAAACTGTTTTTGCAGTACATTTGGAAGTTGTATCACTAACATTGAGCCCTCTTTGTTGTTTCCCTCTAACACTGATAAAAAGGATGCATTTCAAATGTTGAAAATATATTTTTGCTGTAAGCTTTGTTATCGTCCACATGTACAAAAGTAAAGGAAACCTCAGCTTTTCAGAATTTTTTGTAGTATTTCAGCTTTTTATGTTGATGCCTACCTTGTAGAGATTTCAGTGACTACAAGTCTAGTTTGTTTTTTTGCTCAGATGGCCAACATGGAAGAAGACCAGATGAATAGTTTATTACGTAACATTGCTGGTGAATACAAGTCATCATTGCCACACTTGTTTGCTGACAGACAAAGACCAACAATAGATAAAAAGGTGAGAATTAATGTTAAGCATTTTAAATCAAATAATTTTTTTCTTTATCAAGTTTTGAAACACCTGGATTATTATTATAGATTATTGCACTATAGTCCATTTGGCTTCCTGGAAAGACTGATGTCAGGGCATGTTCCAGTGCGTGTAGCATTAAATTGCGCATGTTGACTCAAAGAACTTGCATGTTTATATGCGTGATTTAAGGCGGTACATCTGTACACATGTGAGGTAACTCCGACAAATGTATTACAACAGGTTTGTTTTATTACAGGCTCAGGATCTTCTCAAAATCAAAGAAATGACCAAGTATAGAATGTGATTTTCTTTCCTTTACTGTTGATGAGGGATAACTAGTACTGTTATGACCTTAGTTTAGTGTAGGTATATGTGACATGTCATGTCAAAAGGAGACACATTTGGGCAGGTTATCAATTCTGAGGTTTTTACATATCTTAAATACAGAGATATTTTGCTCCACAATGCTGTTTTCCCCAATGAAATGGGACGTTCCTAAGCGAAGATATTGAGTTCGTAAGTTATGGTATTATAAAATTGGAAATTGAGATATCGGCCTTTAAAAATATTATTGACAATGTTTGAGAGTGAAAAATGTCTCAAAAAATACAAGACGCCAGTTATATTCCGGTCTGAAACTAGCACACATTATTTTTAACATTAATAACATCACAAATTCGCAACAAACCCAAATTGTGAAAAAATCACCCGGTCAGATTTTTGGCTAGTTCTCCATTTACGATCCTGCCCAAAAGTGTCTCCTTTTGACATGACACGTCACATATAATATATTCCAAAATATTTCGAACTTGCACCAAACAGATATAGGGTAATAAGGGTTTTGAATTGTGAAGTGCTCATATGCTGTTGTTACCTCAAGTATGTTGACAGACCAGGGGTCCATTTCACTAAACATTACGGAGCTTCATAAGTCTCGAAATCATTCGTAATTTACAACGAGTCGTAAATGCCATTTCACTAAATTTACTTACGAAGGGTACCATTCGTAAGTAATAGGGATTTTACTACATGGAACCTTCGTAAAGTTATGTCTAGTATTGGGTATTTGTAACTTTACGAACAGTTACAAAGGGTTAAAAGTTTAGTGAAGTGGACCCTGTTCCTTATCTGTGTAACCCTGCAATCACATCGTCTATTAACTTGTGTGTTATTGTTTTGCATCTTTTTCATCAACTCCAGGATGTGACAGAAATTTATGTAGTAAACCGAACGTTTGTGGATGAGTGGCGAGACTTTGTCAAGCAACCGCTGCGTCATCCTCCTCCATCGGCCATCAATAATAGCATCCTAGTGTGTTCTCATAATAAGTTTATGTTTGAACCAGGACAGAGTGATGAATTCAGCTCGCAAATGTAA
This sequence comes from Amphiura filiformis, assembly GCF_039555335.1. Taxonomy (NCBI): domain Eukaryota; kingdom Metazoa; phylum Echinodermata; class Ophiuroidea; order Amphilepidida; family Amphiuridae; genus Amphiura; species Amphiura filiformis. Next base: position 44,367,228 of record NC_092646.1, read on the forward strand.
GTGTAAGCAGTTAAGGGCTGGGGTATGAACGTTTGGACAGTATTTATTGTGGGACATTAGAGTACATCAGACATATCGAATTGCATTCTGAATACTGAAGAATGTCCTTCTGATATCAAATAATTTTGATTTTTTGAAATTAGCAATGTAATACACATTTTATGGCAAATCATTAAAAATTGATATTTTGATATTTAACAGTACTTGAAGTAAACTTTATAAATCTGATGATTTATACTTAAAGTGTATGTAGGTGGGATGAAAAGCCGATGATCAATTAAAAATTTTGACCTTTTCAGATTGAAGATATGGATTTTTTTCCCAAAACACCAAAAAAAAAATAGGTCTTTTGGGAAAAAAAATCCATATCTTCAATATAAAAGGTCAAAATTTTCAATTGATCGTCGGCTTTTCCTCCCAGCTACATACACTTTAAGAATATATCATTAGATTTATAAAATTTATTTCAAGGACTATTATATAAAAAATTTTAAAATATCAAATTTTAATAATTTGTCATAAAATTTGTATTATATCGTGAATTTCAAAAATGAAAATTATTTGATATCAGAAAGACATGCTTCAGTATTCAGAATGCAATTCGATCGTCTGAGGTGCTCTTATGTCCCACAAAAAATACTGTCGAAATGCCATAAACGCTCATTCTAGATCCCTTAAGTTGAGATAATAAATCATCAATAATACAAAAAATATCTTTAGACAATAGTTTTTATTGGCATACTCATCTACTTCGTTGATAAGCCCACCAGCAACTGCCTAGAGTGTTTTTGCCCGATGCAGTCAGGGGTGCAAGACTTCTCTTTTACACCTGCACATCTATGCAGCGTTGTGAAACGCACACATAGGTACAACAGCACAAATGTGACCTGCTCCTACAAAACCAGACATAAGTCACTAATTTTGAAAATTGAGTTTTTGATGTCATCATTTAGTATAGGTCTTCAGCTTTAATTTGATACCAAAATTATGTTTCTGGGACATGTAGTCCTTTTTCTACAGTCTTCTAATGGGAAGGGGGGAAGCGACACAAAGAAATGGCAAATGCAAGAAAAATGGTGTTATAGTTGTAAAATGGCATGTTAAGGACTTGGTTTGGCTCAGAAAATGCTAAATTTGGGTCTTTTAGACGTAAAGGAATATTTTGTTTTCAATGGTAGGTTAAAGTAAGCATGTTAAGGAATCAAAAAATAATAAAAAATGAATATTGAAATCTGCAAGGTTTTTCACCCCTTTCCCAACTTTGACTCAGTATCTCGAAATGGCTGAGTGCTACTTTTGGTGGGTTTCGTCAGAGCGGGTCACAAATACGCACAATTTGAAGCTGCAGATAGTGAAATTTGGTCTGACGTCTCAGACTGCATTTTGGAAAAGGCATTGTAGGTTTTTATCTTGCTAGGATAGCTTGAGCAAAGTTGAGTTGCCTTTTAAAGGTAGACACATCAGCCCTTAATCTTTCTTACCTGTTGTCAGTCTGACGTGTGTGTGAACACTCACGATCGATTTGAAGCCGCAAACAGTGAAATTTACTCGGACGTCAATGACTGACTCCATGGGGGGAGGATTTAGCTGCCTTTCAACGGTAGACTCTTCAGCCGTATATGCCGCATGCCTGTTGTCTGTCTGAAGCCTTTAATGCTCCAAATTTAAGGGTATTTGGGTCTGTAAAAAATAACAAGGAAACTTGGAACCTAATGGGATGTCCAAATCTCTGATTCACTTTTATCGTAAGTTCCACTGAATATTTTAATGAAACAAAACCCATAGCTTTATCACTCTTTTTAGACTGTTTTGTAGTATGAGATACATGCCAGTATGAATCATGCAGTGCAGTGTGCTTGTTTGTAGATTATAATGACAAATTCAATATCACCTAGCTATGTGTGAGGGTTTCTAGACAAAACTTCAATATATTTTAAGGGTTGATACTAATTACTGTCTGTTTTTCAATCCTGTAGGTTGGTGTACATCTGGCCCAATGAGTGGGAGTCATTAGTGAAACACTTTGGATCAGACACGGTAGTGAAGTTTACAAGGCTAACCCAAGATACCAAATCAGTAGCAGCATTCATCTCAGATCCAGGTAAGCCCAATGAGTGGGAGTCATTAGTGAAACACTTTGGATCAGACACAGTAGTGAAGTTTACAAGGCTAACCCAAGATACCAAATCAGTAGCAGCATTCATCTCAGATCCAGGTAAGCCCAATGAGTGGGAGTCATTAGTGAAACACTTTGGATCAGACACAGTAGTGAAGTTTACAAGGCTAACCCAAGATACCAAATCAGTAGCAGCATTCATCTCAGATCCAGGTAAGCCCAATGAGTGGGAGTCATTAGTGAAACACTTTGGATCAGACACAGTAGTGAAGTTTACAAGGCTAACCCAAGATACCAAATCAGTAGCAGCATTCATCTCAGATCCAGGTAAGCCCAATGAGTGGGAGTCATTAGTGAAACACTTTGGATCAGACACGGTAGTGAAGTTTACAAGGCTAACCCAAGATACCAAATCAGTAGCAGCATTCATCTCAGATCCAGGTAAATAGTAATTTTTAAAACAAAACTCATTATTATTTAATGAAAGAGCAATTCAGGGCAGTGGAATGTTGCAGAGTTCATGGATAGATGGAATTAAAGCATGGACAGGATAAAATTGGTGCTGTCCCATATATGTAGCGAGGGATAGGGATAGATAGATGGTGAGCTCTTTTAAGGGTCATGACAGCTGCTGCGGGGTCCACCTAACGAGAGAGAATTGATATTATAGAGGCAAGTTACAAATATACAGCCAAACATAAGGAAATTGGAAAAAAAGTTGAAGGAAGTCTCCAGCAATCACAACATTATACCTTATATGTAAGAAAAATAATTATCAAGCATGAATCACATGGTTTAACAAACTCATAGTGACCATAAAAACAAATAAAAACATCCATCTCTCAACACGCGATATTCAAAATTCCCGGGCGCCTGAAATTGTCGAGTGCAATAACATCCCAGTAATAAAATGAAGGCTGATGACAATTGAGCACAAATAACCATTACGTCATTGCACTTACACAATTTCGGCGTGGGAATTTTGAATAACGCGTGTTGAGAGCCGCCTGTTTTTGATTGTTTTTATGGTCAAATATGAGTTTGTTTTAAATAAAACCATGTGATTCGTGCTTGATAATTATTTTGCTAACATACAAGGTATAATATTATGATTGCCGGAGACCCCTTTAAGATTGTCAGGAGAAGTTAGCAATTTGCAGTATAGTTCACACCAGCAATTTGAGGTCAAGCATCAAATTCAAGTGAATGCAGATGGAATAAATTTTATAGAGAGTACACAGACAGAAAATAAAAACCCAAACAATCACATTTTATTTTTGTTACCAGAGCCTTGTCCAGAGTGCATCTCAGCAAGATATTCCCAAGAAGAGAAGAATCGATTTGAGTACAGTGGAGCACGCATCTATATACGCAAGATGACGGCGGATCTGCTTGGTGGTAACTCATCTCAGGATGAGGACAAAGGCACATGTAGTGAGGGAAGTGTCAAAGAGGAAGATCCGGATTTCAGTGGACAGGTTAGTTGTTAGGACATATGACTATATGCTAGCTATCTGATAAGATTGGCACTATATTGCACTGCATAGCCACAGAAGTGGGGTGGGGATGATGCATGATTGACTAACCAAGTCACATCACATTGTGTGATTCGGTCTGACCCCATTCTTTTTATGCGAAAAACAGGAAGTGAACGCTGGCAAGTCCCTTGAAAAATATTGGTAATAGGCAAAATAGTGCATTCTGGGATTCTGGAATTCTGGGATAGAAAAGGGACACCCAGAGTCTGTGGAAAACGATTTTGTTTACTTGTACTGCCTAGATATCATTGATTTCAATCCTACTCTGTAGACTGGATAAAATTAGAACTTCAAAGTGTATCCTTATTTAGATGATGTGAAATAGCCTCAGAAGTGAAGTGGTTCAGCATTAATGGTCCCTTCCAGTTGAAATCCATATGCCACTCATGGAACACATGACCTTATTCTCTCACACAAAGAGTGCATATTTCAAATTGAATTCATCATGTCTGCCATTGATATAAGGGTGTATGAATTTCAACTGGAATAGCTGAATGTTGATGCCTTGTGTGTTCTCTACCATAAATTTTGTGTTGTTGTTATTTTCCACAGCCCAATGGGATCAAGAGACCCAAGCTCTCATTGAGTCCTGCAAAGTCAACGGGTAGGAGGAGTTCCCGTCATCGTAGGGTCAGAGGAGAGAAGGAGGTCATTGTGTCATCAACAAATACACTCAAAGAACTCAAAGTCAAGGTTAGTGTGAAATTTGTATCCCAGTGTTTGATTCAGTTGGTGATGTAGATGCATATTTTGCTGCTTGCAGTATCAAATCACACATGCTAATGTATTAAATCCTGCAACACATATACCCTCACGTACAAGAGTGATTTGTCAGCCTGCTTGGGCTACAACAGCGCACTGATGGCAACACCAAACTTGAGGTGATACGAAGTGTAGTTGCTGTAAGAACCAGGAAAAAACAAGGACATACATTAAAACTTTGCCATCCAATCGTGGACATACGTGGAATTGTTTCAAGACTAGATATAATGGATAATATATTGCATTTGAAAGCATGTTTTAAATTGTAACTGCTGTCATACAGTAAAAAACAGTCAGGAGATGATAACAACTAAATGCAACTTGACACAACATCTACAAGTTAGTTGTGTAACATCCATGGTTTACCTAGTAACAAACCGTCTGCATTTGTATATAGTACTGAACATAGTCCCATTTTGGGGGTGATTACATTATATACATATTCATGTGTATCATTGGAACCTTCAAATTTATGTTCGTAACTTACATAAAATACCACAGAATTGGTCAAATGGGGAAAGTGATCTTGTATATTTATAAATTAACATACGAGAAGTAATGTATGCTATTTCTAGAGTGCTTACAGGAGAGGGTAACATCACCCCATTGGCCAGTGTTGGCATAGAACTAGAATGTCCCTTAGTAATAATGTGTACTTTTATCCGCAGGTAATGCACGCTTTCTCAGTGGCGCCGTTTGATCAGACGTTACTACTAAATGGCCGAGTGGTGACTGGAGAGAGTAATGATGCCACGTTAGCTAGTCTAGGCGTAGAACCTGAATGTATCTTGGTAATAATGTATACTTTTATCCGCAGGTAATGCACGCTTTCTCTGTGGCACCATTTGATCAGACCTTACTACTAAATGGGCGAGTGGTGACTGGAGAGAGTAATGATGCCACGTTAGCTAGTCTAGGCGTAGAACCTGAATGTATCTTGGTAATAATGTATACTTTTATCCGCAGGTAATGCACGCTTTCTCTGTGGCACCATTTGATCAGACCTTACTACTAAATGGGCGAGTGGTGACTGGAGAGAGTAATGATGCCACGTTAGCTAGTCTAGGCGTAGAACCTGAATGTATCTTGGTAATAATGTATACTTTTATCCGCAGGTAATGCACGCTTTCTCTGTGGCACCATATCAGACCTTACTACTAAATGGGCGAGTGGTGACTGGAGAGAGTAATGATGCCACGTTAGCTAGTCTAGGCGTAGAACCTGAATGTATCTTGGTAATAATGTATACTTTTATCCGCAGGTAATGCACGCTTTCTCTGTGGCGCCATTTGATCAGACCTTACTACTAAATGGGCGAGTGGTGACTGGAGAGAGTAATGATGCCACGTTAGCTAGTCTTGGCATAGAACCTGAATGTATTATTACACTCAAAGTTGACGCACCTCAGATGGAAGATCCTCTAGTTATGGATGAGATATATAGGGGTAAGTGTATTCACAGTATTGAAGTAGCCTTAGATTATTACAACTTTGTCTTACTTGAGTTAATGTGCTATTTCAGTTGAAATCCACATATCTTCCTATGGAAGACATGACCTTAATCTTGCACACAGGGGATGTAGATTTCAAATGGAGTCACCCATTCAGGTAATCTCATTTGAAATGCACACTCCCTGTGTGGAAGAATAAGGTCATGTCTTCCATAGGGGATGTATGGATTTCAACTGGAATAGCCCGTTGTTTATGACTACTTTGTATAACTTGAGTAAATGTGAAGTTCATGGCAGTGTTCACAGGCCAGATTGAACATCTCTCTTGCTATATAGTGTTGAAGTGAATTTTTCCTCAGTGTAAGAAACGCTGCACAAAAAGAAAGTCAACACTTGTTGAAGTAAGAATTCCAAATTGTCCCAATTTTAACAGTTTTGTGACAATTGGTACGGTTTCAAAAGTTGCCAATTCAATCAGATCACAGAGTGTAGAATTGCTTAACCTGAGATGTTTGACTTGACTGTCAATGTGTGTCATCGATCAATAAGAAACTGTATTGACTGATCCAAAGCGTATCTTTCTGCAAAGTAATATAAGTTACAACTTTTCTAATTGATTTAATTTTCAAAATTTTGGGTAAAATATAGTGAAGGGTTTGTTGTACCTTCCACACTACAAGTTTGTTTGCCTCCAGAGCAGATTCTTGGACCCGTTTATACACTTTAGTGGAGGGAGGCAATAGATAGGCCTTGCCTAAGGGAACAACACAGTGTCACTCATCATGAGGACCAACCTGTACCACTACAAAATCATGCCTTATTACAGAAGCATATTATGTAGTGCAACATAACACAGACAAGTGTTTAGATTTATGTCATCATTAATTTTATTGAAAAGAAGAAGAAAATGTGGAAGGACAAAGAAGGCAGTACTAATGTCATTAAAATTGTTAACATTTTTAAAAACTATGTCAAAAATTAACAATTTTGTCTTGTATTTGAAAGAATATGATTTAAATAAGTTTTGTTTAAGGTCTTAAGACAAGAATAGAATAAAACATTTTTGTGCACTGACAATTTACTATGTTTCTTTTACAGCATCGGCAGTTCCAGAAGAAGGTTTTAAAGGTAAGTGCTTTGCCGCTTCGTCCAGCAGACTGGTTTTTCTACCAATGTGTCAAAATATCTTAATATACACAAACATCAGCAATGTAAATAAACAGCTTCATCAGTCTGTTTGCTCATTTTTATTAGTAAACAGTTGGCTGCAGTATCCCTACATTAACATTTAGTAGCATTCTTGCGTTCAAAATGCATGTGTAGCCCTTTTCAGCTTCGTACTTGCATGTGATGCAGAATCAAAAGTTAACATACCTAAACCCATTGCAAATGCTACTTTTGTTGCCAAAGTTTCTGGTTGTCACTGGTCACTGCAGGTCATCCTTGATCAGTCTCATAGAGCATGTAATGGTACACTGACTTGAGTAGATTTTTAAGGGATCCAAAATGAGCGTTTATTGCGTTTCGACAGTATTTTTGTGGGACATGAGAGCACCTCAGACCTATCGAATTGCATTCTGAATCTGAAGCATGTCTTTCTGATATCAAATAATTTTCATTTTTTTAAATCACAATATAATACAAATTTTATGACAAATTATAAAAATTTGATATTTTTCAAATTTTGATATATAACAGTCCTCGAAGTAAATTATATAAATCTAATGATATATTCTTAAAGTGTATGTAGCAGGGAGGAAAAGCCGACGGTCAAATGAAAATTTTGACCTTTCATATTGAAGATATGGATTTTTTCCCAAAAAGACCTAATTTTTTTTGGTGTTTTGGGAAAAAAATCCATATCTTCAACACGAAAGGTCAACATTTTCAATTGATCGTCGGCTTTTCATCCCACCTACATACACTTAAAGTATAAATCATCAGATTTATAAAGTTTACTTCAAGTACTGTTAAATATCAAAAATATCAATTTTAATGATTTGCCATAAAATGTGTATTAAATTGCGAATTTCAAAAATCAAAATTATTTGATATCAGAAGGACATTCTTCAGATTCAGAATGCAATTCGATATGTCTGATGTGCTCTAATGTCCCAAAATAAATACTGTCCAAACGCTCATACCCCAGCCCTTAATGCAACTTTTGAATCTACATCTTTTTGCATTCAAAAAGTCATGGTGCTAAAAAATTTGAGCTATCCACACAAAATGAGGTATCAAAATTTAAAGAATTAAACTGGGTTTCTTTTTACTGGGTTTCTTTTTAGTATTTCAATTTTAAAACTTGATGCATAGACTTTTGAGTCGTAATGGAGGGGTAATTACTTTACGTGATATAGTTGTAGCATGATTGCAACAATAACACTTATGTTTTTTCTTTCTGTCTTTTTAATTTTCCAGGAACGGGACTACTAAATCATTAGCAACACTACCATACATATCAAGATGATGCAACTTTTTGTTTTCTTCATTTTTAAACAGAAAGAAATCAAGCTTTGTATAAAAGAAGAAAAAACTTGTGTAAACTTGCCTTAATTTGTATACAAAAACATCCCTGGATTTACATGTAAGAATATTTTTGTAGAAGCATACATGTATCATATCGTATTCAATTTGCAACCACTTCTGGTCGTGGTAATGAACTACAAAGTATGATTTTTCATTGTATAGAGGTAAACGATGTGATGTCACATGTCTGTCATCTTGTCGGTACAGGCCTTTTTGGGTGCCATCAGCAGTTTGATCCTTCACACACAAGTGCAAAACACGGCACCAATGCAAAATAAATATTATGTGCTGTGCTGCGCTCTACTACAAGCATGTTCACGCAAATTGATTTGTACCCACAAGATGGCAAAAGGAGGAATAATCTTTGTATGCTGTTCTTGTGTGACTTACTAGTAGTTCACATTTTGATGAACATGGATTTGATGGTATTTGCAATGTCATCAAGAAAACAAAGTAAATAAGGTAATTTGATGATTCAGAGCAGTGAATTGTGGGTAATATCAAGGTGGGATAAAATGATGGGAACTTGCAATGTGTGTTATGGCGGTGAACTTTGCATTCGGTAAAAGACGCTTTGTTCTTTCACATTGTTTGGTCTTGGTTGTCTTATCACTTGCATATAACAAACAAAGTATATGGTGAGAGACTGTGGTTCGAATTGCCAAAGCTGTAAATAGCAAAATATATTGCAGGAATTATCAATGAGCTGGAGGAGATTGTGTTATTTATCCCACCTCTGATATCTCAATATTTACCACTTTGTTTCTGAATTGTCAATAATGCTTATTGTCAACCAAAATCGATTTGATTTTTTAAAAACAATTTGTAAGCTACAGACTACTATGGGATTCAATCCCAAAAGAGCAAAAACTATATCAAAAAGTTTGCATTGTAAAGCTCATTATATGTGACATGTCTTCAATTTTCAATTAGAAGTTTTTTTACATTATTTTCTTGCAGTTTACAAATGCTACATTTTGATGCAAACCCCATCAAAATCAGACATCTGGTTACTGAGTTATGAACAATTTATCAATGAAAACAATAGAAAACAAAAGAATTTGAACACTGTATTTGCCAATATCTCAAAATCCATATTAGCGACATCCAACTCATTCCCCTTAATCGTGTCACATATCACAACCACTAATATGCTAGGGATGTAGGGATATCAGAAATACTCGGCAAGTTAAAATTTGGACTGGATCGATCAGATCATGTCACATAAGCCGATATTTGTGCTATAAACAGTGATGCAATGACATGGTATACTTCCTTGATTTAGTCATGCCTTCAAATCAAGTTTGTTTTGATTGAGTGACATTTAGCTCATTTTCCTCATGTCATCCTGGCATTTGGTGTTTGTTGCCAAAGTAGGCACTGGCATACCACAAGCAGCAACTGAATCACTTACAGTTTTTCAACCTGACTTGGGAGAATGTCATTGCTTTTGATATTGGGAGACAATCAGTGGTTATATGTAATATGCACTTGCTCCTAACATTATGGGCTGATCCATTTGGAAGCCACACCTCCCTGAAATAGAACCTCACGGAGCAAGATTTAAGGCCAAATTGTAGAGATGCTACTTTTTTGCTATTTGCTGCAATTCCACTGTTTTTGCACGGCCAGTCATTCAAACATTATCAAGCATCTCTAGTGTAATTAATCTTGCACAGGCTCCTGATAGCACTTATCATATTGTACATAAATAATGAATAGGCACACATTAAGTGTCGGAAACCTTTAAAAAATTGGAACAATCCGGTTGAAAAATGGTTTTAAAAGAAGGTAAGAATAGATGGAACTGGTTATGGATGGTGGAAAGAGATAGCAGTGGAGATTTTGTTTCCTAGTATGTGAGGAAGCTTTACTGACCAAAGCGGACTTTGTTTTGTACTTGGTGTGTGATACACAAAAATCAAGGCATTGGTTGTAAAACCATGCAAAAAACTATGCACAATTTTCTCACGTCTAAAATTGAGTATAATCCAACTGGATTTCATAATTTCAACATTTTCAACTGGAATTTGATGGCATGTAATCCTCCACAGGGGGTGTGGATTTTCAGTGGAATAACCCGGTTTGTCTTATAATGGCTGTAGCAAGTGTGGTATAACCTTATCAACTCTTTGTATAAAACTCAAGCAATTTTGTGTGAATAGATATTTAGTTGTATTTTTGTTAGCTTTTGTATAGAAACTGTATATAGTAGTATAATTTTTTTAAATATTTTTTGTGAATTTTTTAGTTAAGCATTTTGCAAGCAAAAACACAAGTATATATGTGACATGATCAAGTGGAATGAGTCGCATGTCGGCCCTGGTCGAAAATGAGTTTTATACATGTTTTAAAAGAGGACATTTAGCGCTTTCAGAAACTAAAAACCCCGTGTTGATACGACTTTTCTTTGTGAAGTTACATCAATTTATCAATCGCTGAAAACAATATAAAACAAAAGAATTTTACCACTTTCTTTGCCAATATCTCAAAATCAATATTAGCGACATCCGACTCATTCCCCTTTATCGTGTCACATATGTGTAGCTTGATCAAAATAATACATGTCATATTTGAGTTCTGGTTATGTGTGGCTAAGCAGCAAGGTTTTGCCACAGAATAGATTACTGTACTGAATGAGTGTCTACCACATATATAATTCTAGTGGATTACAGTAAAGAGGACATGCAATTTTGTCAATGTAAAGCTTGTATTACACCTAATTTAGTCTGTATGTTTTGAAGTCTTAACTTCCTGCCTACATCCAGTGCAAAGCCACATACGAATCATGAAATACAAAAAATCTACATTTTTGGTAACTTTTGTACAAGAATTTACATAAAATTGAATTTTATGAATTCGCAAACAATTGATTTGGGATTAACTCGTAAAACTGCTCAATAATCAGAGATTTTAATTTTTTTAAATATTTTTGACGACAATGGACTGGATTTTAAGATGCTTTACACAGACAAAGCTATGGGTGATTAGAGGCATGTACCTTTAAAACTTAATTTCAAAAACTTGCTGGTTGACATGAAAATTATTACATGTTATTGGCTCGAGTTACAAACAAAGTCCAACAATTATATTACTTGTAAAAATTGTTACTTGCCAGATAGACAAGTATTTTTTTTTACATTTTAGCCTGCATGTTACCAAAGTAACTATTCTGTTATTCAGATTTCCTTTTACAAATTAAGCGTACTGCTAGCCGTCCACGTCCAGCGCGTATTATTTTGCCCAATGTCCAATGCACACAATTGATGTCGCGCGCGTATACGCGATTGTTAACGCTGAAAAGGAACCTTGGAAGAAGTTATAGCCACAAGACTGAATCCTTCATCATCTAACATGTGCTATATTTGTAGTGACGAATGAAAAACTTAACTTTTGTATGGTGTCGGACTAATGAAAATATTCCTGTGCAGCTTTGGTTGTGCACCTAAGCGTATCTTTCTATCAGCACCTGTGTTGTACCACCTGTTGTGACAGGATGCCTGTGTCCTAACTGCCCCTTTATGACAGGATATTCTAAAATATGTGTTCAAAAACAAACATAGTCAAAAGGTTAATTTGGTCACAACTGCGCAGCTTGGACACAACTGCACAATCTCCATTGTCCAAAAGTCCAACACTTTGTTAACACATAAGGTTCTCAGTTGTCAACCCAGAATGTTGGTGAATGAGTGGGTCGGACTAAACAGCCACTGAGTGTAAAAATATCCGTCTTCCCTTTTTTGACGGTCAAGTTGGAAAATCAAATCTCATTTACTTTGTACACAACTCAAATCAACAGCTTGAAGTGTATTTGTATCATAGTAGCATATATGACCTAAGAAGCAAAAAGAGAACAAAAATGCGTAAGATATTTTTGACATATATATTAAACCATTCAAATCCATATGATTTTCATATTTAAAACATACATTTTGGCCATCTTATCAGGGATAACATTTCATGATGGGAACAAAATCCTGTTCTGAGTTTTGTTTTGGAAAGTTACAGTAAAGGTTCAACAAACAACTTTTGATGAAGGCCACGAAATTTCAGACAGAAAATGTCAGAAGTCATGGAATTCTTTCAAAATGAGAATCCCACTTGTATAAATAAGTGTAAAGAAGTTTGTACATAAATGGAAGTATTGGAGGCCAATTTTATATACTGTAAAAGTGGAAATTTTTGGCTTCATTTATTTTTGCGTTTCACACTAGCCGCTGCTGCGAAAATAACAACGCACAAATATATTCCTTTTGTATATAGGTCAATGTAAGGAAACTTAGAATCGCAAATTTAAAAACAACAGATACAGTTCATATTTGTCAAAGCGTGAAAAATGAATTGTGCGAAAATTTCCACTTTAGCAGTATGTTGTGTCAGTCTGGAATTTGTGATTATGTTTTTGAAAAGTTGTGGAATTTATTTGGAAGAGTTGAGATGTAAAATGCAATATATATGTCACCCTGCTATGATAACTTTTCACCGGAATCGACTTTTTGCATAAATCATATCTGCACCTGCTGTAATAATGCCTAAGTCATTGACCAATCATAAAGGAGATTTTGGGGTGAGTTAGGCAACTTTTACATGTTATAAATGGTGAGTTAGGCATTTTAACATAAGAATTTTTGCCTGACTTGGCTGTTTGTCTGAAGATTTTGCTCTTGATTTTTGCCTAAGTCACAGGACAAAGTCACTGAAAGTCATGTGCATTTAGTTGTGTTATCCTGATCGTGTCTGATGATTCTTTTAAATTTATCTCATTTGTTCTTGTCCAAAGATTGGTTAATAAATTTGTTTATATGTATGCTTGAACCATTTTGTGTACTTTTTCTCAAAACTACAAAAAAAAAGTTAGGCAATTATCGTAGCAGGGTGACGATATGCAAAGACTGCCTTGTGTATTTTTGTATTAATATTGTTATTTTATGCAATGAGGTACTTTGTGATGACTATGCAGGGGGCACTATAATTGAATACCGAATTAAAAAGACCAAAAATGCTGTACTGCGCTGGTCAGCAACCAATCACTCTGTGTATTTGCCCTGACGTCAGAAGCAAACTAGTCTTTTTGATTCAGTCTTCAAATTATAATTAGTATTAAGTATGGTATTGAATGCTTGTGGTCATTATAAAAAATATAAAATAACACTATCAATAACAATATTGGTAACAAGAAACAAAGGGCAGCAATGCTGTGTTGCACCTGAACTTGTCATTTGGGCTATTCCAGTTGAAATCCATACACCCCCCTATGGGAGACATGACCTTAATCTTCCACACAGGGAGTGTGAATTTCAAATGGGGATCATGTTTTCCATAGGAGTTGTATGGATTTCAACTGGAATAGCCCATTGAATGTGTGGACTGGGTACCTTGTTGATTTCACATTTGAATTTTTCTTTTTGGACAACAATACAGGCTGTATCAAAATGTTTGGTACCCATCGTTTTTGGTGTTTATTGACAAGCCTGCTTCTTCAATATGCAACATTGGATCCTCTTGAAATGCCCAGGATTTATAGTTTTATGACCTTTCATAACATTTATCTATAAATAAGGCAGCTTCTATGTTGTATTTTATTGTGGTAGTCTTGTTCATAATAACTGGAAACTGATGGGTACCAATCATTTTGATACACCCTGTATACGAGTAGTTGATGAAATGCTGTTCTATAAGAATGCAAGAATCTCAAAATTTTGTTGATATTGTACCCATATTGCTTGGTGTGGTCACATGTGTGTGTAAATGTGTAAATAGATGTTACATAACATACATATCAGACAGTATACTAACCACTTTCAGTTGTAAGTAAACCTTAGTTGTAGCAAAGAGTAGCATTTTCTGTAGGGTCAAGGATCAATTCCAAATTTATTTGCGACTTTTAAGCCACATTTTTATGTTGATATTCATCATGAAGTCTATAAGGTAATAAGGTGAAAGCTTTTTTGTTTTTTTGTAAAAAATGTTCCACGTGACATTTTGTACTATACTGTAACTGGAAAAGCATGCTGTAAGGCCAACAACAACAACAACAACAAAATTGTTTGCTTGTCCTTGCTGTAAGGCCAACAACAACAACAACATTGTTTGCTTGTCCTTGTCCTACCAATAGAAACGGTATGACTGGAAAACTTTTTATATTGAATTCTGTCAGGAAATTCATTTGACGCAAAGAAGCTCTAAGGAAGTTATTTTCTGTGTCTCAAAATATAAATAATGAAGTTCATATACTTCACTGTTGTATACCAGTATAAGGCATGGTCCCATCTCTTCAATTTGCTATAGACCTTAATGTATTTGAATTGTGCATTGAGAAAGGACTTAAACAAAGTGTTGTTGACAAGAATTGAAGCATCCATGCCTCTTGTCATCATCGAGTTGTAGACATTTTTGGTCAGTTTTGGAAAGGAAAAAAACTTTCATCGATAGACCTGTGTATCAAATGTAATCTACGGTCAAGCAAACAATCATCTGTTTCGGTGTAATTTCATGCAATCATTTTCATGAATTTGGATTATCCGCCAGTGAACTGTTACACGTAATCCGATTATCACTATGTCAACTGGATCATGCTTTTGACTTGCACTACGATCGAAATGATCGCAACACAAAGTCTATTACCGATTCCAAAAGGTGTGTGATCCAGTTACCAAGGAGTTATGTGACCACTTCGCTGGCAGATTGGAATGATGTTTAAGTTGATGCAAATAGAAATGATAGTATATTTTGGGAGCTGGTCATACACAATACCTGTACCTAAAGTTTGGTGCATTTTCTGATGACCTTCCATTACGAATGGTCACATTTATTTAATAAGGAACCCAATCAAATGGCCGATGAAAAACTATGAACAAAGATGTTTCATTCGGGAGGGAGGGGGGTAAAACTGTTGGTTATGTTTCTTTTAGGGATTCAATCATGTTTCACCGTTGTTCATCACTGTTTAACAATGATGCGTCTCTGCGTCGTCGGCATGGTTTACTTCACAAAGGAAGTTACATACCTTAGTTACCGTCGTTACAGAGTGAAATAAACCACGCAGACACGCCGGACGCGAGTTATTAAATGGTGATGAACAACGGTGAAACATGATTGAATCCCTTTCAACAACGAAAACAAGCTAAAGATCGTCTAATTCACATGATTATTTCATTACAACTGTCCATTAGTATGATAGATGATATCTCTGTTGATATTGTAATAAAACTAAATAAAGCAGCAATGTTTAACTGCTCCCTCAAAATAAGTCAACAGAGCGTGTTTATGCATGCAAAGATGCAAAGTTCTGGGCATGGCGAATTGTACTTGCTCACACGTACGCGTTAACTTGCGTTATACCCTCAGGAAAAGTGTAGATTCATCACCGATTAACAACGCTTGGCTCCTGTACAAAGGTATAGGAAGAGTTGTTGAAAAAGAGATCACCTGTAAAATCATGTTTGCATGTAATTAAGGTTCATTCTTTATGGTCACGGGCAAGAACCAATAAAATTACAGGAAAAATTACCATTGTTTAAGAATGCCTCTTACACGTAAGGATGAAACTCAAGTAATTTATTTTCATGAATTTGTATCTAGTCGAACACGTACCCGAGATCTTTATGTTAAATGTTGAATCAATTTTTTTAAAGTTCCCAATCCTATGATTTACAGTGATAGGGTTAAGCAGAACACCAGGGTTTTTACAAAGTAGGGTTTTGTCGGTCACACCTTTTTGTTTTAGCAAACGATTCTGAAAATCATCCAAATCTGTAAAATAAATTGCATTTATTTTCCAGTCAAATAAATCTACTTTTTGCCCCAAATAGCTGATTGTACATGCATACAGCAGTTTTTGTCAAACTTATCTCCTGTTGGCAAAAAACACCTGATTATTACATACATACAGCATATTTTAAAAAAAATCCCACAGGCACGTTAGAACAGGGATTTTTTCTGTTGCCTAAAGATTTAATTATTGTAAATTTTGGGGGAGTTTTTCCATAAAGACTCTGTAGCTTCATGCAATTGAGGAGCTTCATATTAATCAACATTGCTGTTTTCTTACTTTTTGCCAATTTTATCATGTGAAACAAATGCCTTTATACGACAATTGCATTGACTTGTCCTTTACTTTTAAGCTATTATTAATTTACTTACAGCCGGCACAATAAACAAGAGCCGTTCATGTATCCTATTCCTATAAAAGAGACAAATAGTTAAATTATGATAAGGTTATTACTGGAAGCAGGTACCCTCTGTGAGTGCCATTCGCCTTTTTATTGTATAGCTAAAGTGAAAGTCGTTCTTTGAAAATTAAGGTGACCATAATGACTACAAGGGCGTTTGCTTCAATTTGAGATATCAGTGATGGCAAATAATGTTATGAAACTATAAAAGCGATGGAATGTACAAACTCAAAAGTTGTAATTTTCACTTTCCGTCAATGTTTACCGTAACAAGCCCTATTGTCTGTGGCACTCGCCATGATTAGGTTATTGTCATGTCCACTCATGACATGCATGTATATTAATTAACCGATAGGGTTGTAAGTTTGCAACTTTGGAATTTGTATCTTCCATTGGTTTTAGTTTCATAACCTGGTTATTTCTGCATCATTTGCCTCTTATCCTTTTGGTCATAATAGCTACCTTGATTGTCGTAATTGACCCTCGCTTTGGATATAAGGTCATAATCCATGAACTACCTTATTTATTGTGTTGACTGCATGTATATGTTAATTTATATTTTTATTCCTTGGCAGTGGTCAGTGATAGTTTCTTTAAGGATGTTGCGGCCCAACACCCTATATCAAAATGTTGCCACCAGTTTCAAGAAGCTTGTTAATATTATTTTTAGGTTTACATGATCTGTCTTTAAAATTTATTTTTTGTTTCTTTTATTCAATAATTTAAAAACATGTTAAAGTTTTCAATGAGCTGTTCTGGTTGATATCACTACTAGAGTTCCTCTATGTATTCATATCGTATATGGCGTACTTGTAGTATTATTTTGTAGTTGGTATAACTTTGGCCTTTTACATAAGATGGAATATTTTCCTATTTCTAATAAAATTTACCAAACAAACTATTTGAAGTGAAAGAAATTTTATTATGTGTTAATTTTTGTTATAAAAAATATAGCTAGGGTAATGCACCCCCCCCCCCCATGCCAATCCGAAAAAGAAAGTCTGCTTTTTTCTGAATCGGACTATAATTTGAAGGAAAAATTGATAAAATTTCCACTTTTTAACCCCTGGCGCGGCACCACAAATCCTGGCTACAAGTCTGAATAGGACAACGATTTGGACAAATTTACATTGGAACTAAGGCCTAAAAATTGTTTGTAACATAAAAAAAAATTAGGGTAGGTAGGTTGGGATTTCTTTTTTTTTTATTTTTAAAGCTGTAAATTGCGTTTGATAAAGGCCTTTGAACATTTTTCTTTTTCTCTTTTTATTTAAATTTAATTAGTTATTTTTATTTATTTTTTTGCAAATTTTAGGGTCAGTCTCCAATCCAACAATTTTTTCTTTTTAGGCCCAAGTTGAACTTCACATTTGTTGATTGAAAGATCCTGTAATAGCCCAGTTACGATGTATACGGTTTTCAAATGTCGTGCAGTTTTTGTGCACTTGCTCCAAAAAGAGTTAATGGCCCCAAAAGTATTCCTCTCTGATCAAGAATTCAGGAAAAGTATAGAGGTTCTTCTTCATTTATCTGATTTGTACATGTATGATTCTCTATATGGGAACAAGCCAAAAATTGGATGTCCAAGATACAAAAGTGCCTTTGTTAGGAGGCTGACCCTTCTCCCTCCTTGAAATGTAAGAAAGTGTAATGTTTAAAATTCCAACCCGAACGATCAACTTTGACTTTTCAACTTTTTGACCCCTCCCCCCTAACAAAAGGACTTTTGTTTCCTTTGCCAAAAAAGGTCAATGGTTGCATTTTGGGTTTCAGGGGTCAAAGCCTAAAAGCATGCTCTGATTTTAATCAAAATGGTATCAAAGTTTCAAAAGCGAATTCAAATTGCGAATAGTTTGCACCATCTATGACGTATTGTTACATCTACATCCAGGTAACATTGCCAAATAGGTCAGGGTCAATACTTTTTCAATGGGTATTTTGTTCAAATATGCAAACAAAGTGACACAATATTATGCAAATTGATGAAAATGACCTCTAAATGGGTGCTAAAGGGGTAGTTCATGATTTTAGCCAACCTCTTTTTAGGGTATGGTTCATTAGGTTTCAGACATTGAATATGGGAGTTGGATACTGTTATTTCAGGCTGTCGATAGCCCAAAAATACAACTTGTATGATATCTCTGACAAATGACCGAAGCTGTAGTCAGTTTCTGATGATATAAACAGCGAAGTGCCACTATGCACTTTCCTTGTATAAAATGATCTCAACTTAAGTTCACAAACACTTGTTGGGGGGGCCTGGTGCAAAATGGGGGGGCTTAAAAGATTTGACCCTCCTGAAAAATTGAACACAAATTTTCCTGGGAAAATTGAGTTTTTTTCTATGGGATTGATCCATAATTTTCATGTGAAAAGGGGGGGGGCTGAAATTTTGAGATCTGAAAAGGGTGGGCTAATTTTTTTGCATTTATGGGGGATGAAACTAAATCACAGAAGTTTCCCTTTCAGGGGGAAGGAAGGGTCACACTAGGTGGTAAATTTTAGACATTATTTTGTATCGTACCATTAAAGGTAATGATAAGTGCATAAAAGAACACATACTTTCTGAAAGAAATTCAGAAAGGAATCCAACTAGCACAGGGGGTGTCACTGGACCAATCTGATTGGGGGGGGGGTATACAGCATATTTTACAGACGGAAATATATTTTGCTTACAAAATTTTTGAATTGTAGACCCCAATTTTTTTTGCCAGGACGACGTCCGTGAAACTAAAAATGGGGGGATGAAAATTTTTCCTCAGCATTTTTTTAACATTATTTTTTTTCATTAGTAACTTGTATTACAACAAACAACAGACCATGTTGGTAAAAATCGCACACATTTAATTTGTATGACTCTTGTAATTTGCCGACAACCCTATGGTTTTGCCGACAAAAGTCACTTTTTGCGGACAAAATTAAGAAGGGGGGGACTTCCGAGGGTCTCACCCCATACCCCCCTCTAGCGACAGTCCTGCTTATTTCATGCACAAAGCCTTTGTATCGAGGTATGTAATAAGAATTCCAAATTTCTTATTTCTTGACCCAAGGCCTAAGAGCAAAATTGTACAATTGGTTTGTAGGAAGTGGCCTTTATTTTCTTGCTCTTTTTCTTCATTCTGTTTCTTTCTAGATTTCTCTCTTCATGCAGGCCAGCATGCTTATCTTGGCTTAAGCATTTTACTTGGTCCCATCATGATACAAGCATGTGTCCACCCGGACCGACTGGTTAAACAAACTACTAATAGGCCTACCAATTTAAATGACCACAGTCCTCCCCTTTAGGCCTATGTAATGAAATTATTAGTTTCCCTTCAAAACTTTAATTATTTTCATAAAAAAGTCAATTATCTAAAAATTGAGATGGAAATAATCACAATTGAAACTCTCAAAATGTCTGACATCACCTGCTGATCATAATCAGCAGTTTTTCTTAGTTGTAGGGGTAGAGGATGTGGTAAATAATGAAAATTTAAGGATTAGCCTACCTCATTATGTTTCTGGTGATTACAAAAATTGCAAATTTCTTTTCATTTTAATAAAAACAAATTCAAATCTTTTCTCAATCTGTTGCAAAATGTCTGTAGCCTAATGATGATCTAAGCATTAATGCCTGTTTTGAGATGGTCGCACAATACCCGTATGGTAGGTAATCGCCATGTAAATGAAAGTTTTGACAATATAAATGAAATTTTCCAAAATAATGAATAATGAAATCATGACCTCATATTTCACTGAAAAAAATGTGATGGGAAACTAATAATTTCATTTCTTTAGCCTTTATTGGAAGATCACAGACTGTGTCCACGTGCAATATTCTTGGTCTGCACCATTCCTTTTTAAAGGAATTTTTATTAGCTGATGGCCATTGCATTGCAGACGACAAAATATAAAATTTTCACGACGAAACGAGAGACATTTTCGGTTTATAAATAAAGAAGGTAAACTTTGAAACACATTTTACTGTTCATTTTAGTTAAAGCAATAACTAATTGATATGTCTTTTTAACATGAAAGTGCAAACTGCAGTGCAAAGACCGGGGCAAAGACTCGTTTATTCGATGTTTTTGTTAAGCTTAACAATAACTAACATGACAGTTATGCATGCATGCAATGCATGATAAGCTTCCACATTCATGCATTTTGTCCATGCATGCATGCTTCATAAGTTCATAGCTTTGACATTGACCTAGCTCAGTCATTGACAATAACATGATAATGAGCTGCCACACATCAGCAAATGATCTTTTTCTTGGATTGTACACCTCCAAATACTCCCTACAGAACTGGAGGTGTGCTTGACATTGAGGTATTCACTCGGTCGGGCATCCGGGAACATTGTCCCCTTCGTCCCCTTTGCACAAGCGCGCGCATAGCAACCAGCTCGAGAAAGGGGAACTGCACATGCGCTGCACATGCGTACACTGGTTTTACAAGGCTATTTCCCCTTTGTGACGTCAGCCCGACCAAGAGAATGTACCGTCAATCCGTCATTCCGTCAATCATGTCAATGAGTAGACTAAAGTCTTATTCAGACTTCATTTGACAGCTTTATAGGGATCTATATATCAAATTAAGTATTTCTTGGCCAAACTGGAACGACATGAACATGTGCGTTGCGTCCATGTAGTGTACTAAGACAAGTGTCATGAGCGTGTACGCAGTGTAAGGCGTGTACTTCTTCTGTCATGTCTGTACCGGTACCCCGTACCGCACTATTCGCGTGCATGCGTGTGTTTATTGCGGACGCCGGAGCCACTAGCATTCACAGCATTCCAGTTTGGCCAAGAAATACTTAATTTGATTATTTATAAGCATCTATACTAGTATGATGATTTTTATTTTTGGGTGGATCCCCGGAGGTAGATCATCGTATACTATATCTATAGGCAAATGATGTAGAAAATACATGTCGCCCAATGCACCAATTGAATAACAGACTGGCACTGCACGGCCCTCGAATTACGGATCTGAAGGTGCACAGCAACTTTTTGGGGGCAAAGCTGATAATTGCCTTGGATTTGCGCTGTGGTCTAATTTCAACTCTAAATGAAATGGCGCAAAATATAAAAGCCCAGTGACTATGTATGTATGTATGTATTTTCACTGAAAAGGCAAGGCAGCATGGCAGTTTAAAATATTTCAAGAGGGCATCATGCCTTCATGGCAACTGTTGACAATTGGAGAAGGGCACCAAGGCAATTTCTCAAAAGTGAAGAAAACACACACAAACATAGATAGATATTATATAATGAAGGGGCAGGGCTGGGGCACCGATGGCAAAGTTCTTCATTAGAGGGCACGGCAAGTGACTGCCTTGGGTAAAGGACATATTTTGAGGGCATTACGGCAGTGGGGATGGGCACCCACGGCAAAATGCCATGGGTGCCGTGGGTTCATTCGAGGGCTGGCACTGCACAGTACCGGTACCGGCTTTGGCTGGTTACCAGTACCGTATGCCAGTTGTACTCTTCTGGCCAATTCCACGCCAAAAGTGCCTTTTGTAACGTCCGTAACAAAATTTTGGAACATTATTTCTCAAAATAGGAGCATTTATTTCAAATTTGCTAACCATGCGTCCATAGATAAATGTCAGACTACTTCAAGATAGTAAAGAAAAAAATCTGAGGAAGTACCTTGACAGTTTTTTTTCATTGTGAAAAACGTTACGGATGTTACATTTGAGATAAAATGTAACGTCCGTAACACTAAATCAACAGTGTAGGACGATACAGGAGTATTAATTTCAAACTTGCTTTTCATGTTTACATAGAATGGAGTCAGGGCTTGCTCAATATAGTTAACAGAAAAAAATAAAACATGGAACTGAATGGAGATTTAAGGATATGTACCGTCTGTCAAAAAGGCAGGCACTATCGCGGAACGTCCGTATTCCCCCGCTCGTTTCTAATTTCTGTAGCTAATTAACTAAGAAAGCCAAAACAAAATTGCTTCATTATATTGAACATTAGAGTGTGTACTAGTAGCATACCGGTACTAAGAAATAAAGTGTTATCCTAACAGCAAACATGTGTGCTATTCACTTAAAAGTTGCAAGTTGCATGTATCTGTAACATCCGTAACGGTGGAATTGGCCAAAAATAGACTGTAGGCCTACCGTATACAATCAATACTACAAAACGTAGTGACAGTCGTATCGTAGAGAGATTTTTTCATGAGAAGGTAGGCCTACGGTACACAAAGTAAAGGGGTTCTTCTCTAGTTCTGATTTAGTTTAGTGACCATGCGCATACCCCAAAACTACTTACAATATTATCTTATTTATGGAGGGCAGAATTAACTGCCTATAATCAAGTTTTAAGTTTTTGTTTTTTTTGGTTTTGTAGTGTCCCAGGACCTAGACCTAAATGCTAGGATCATTCATGGTTGACCTAAAAAAATTTAAAAAAATTGCATGATTGTTAACATTTTTAATATGAAAATTGATAATTTGTATTCATATAAAGTTAATTCTTTATTACTTCCGTGGTCCGAGCTGTGCGCCAAGCATAGGCGAGCGTACACACAGAAGAAATAAATAATCACGCTGATTGGCTGATCAACGGACTTGACAACAAGCCGGTTGACCCATTAATCGTCGGCGCGGTAGCGTAGTAGGCAACCTTGTCACTTCTCGCGATCGCAATTCACCAGCGTACCGGATCATGGAAGTAATAAAAATTAACTTAAATAGGCCTACTCTAAATGATATCAAAATGCATTCAAATAAAAAAAAACAAATTTGCAATTTTTTGTTGCAATTTGGTACCAGTTACCCGCCCAAAAAATCGCTGGTACCTGAGCACAAATTTACCGAAAGTCACACCCTAGTTAGAATATGGCTTACCGTATTTCATCAAATAAACGCCCCCGGGGGCGTTACATTTTCCCAAGGGGGGGGGGGCGTTTATTCAAGGTCAATTTGGTAAGCTTACTACACAAGATAGCATGGAAATATCGGCATTTTTGAAACATCTTGGTTGAAAAAAAAGTGGTGGGGGAGCATTTATTTGAGGGGGGCGACTATTTGACTTAAATATTTTTATTTTATTTCCAATTTCAGATGGCAAATTTTTTCTCAACACCTAAATCTGCTGGCCATGGAAGGGCCATGGAGGAGTTGGATCATCTAATACAGGATCTATGTAAGTCTGATATGTTTCAAAAATGTTATAAAAACGTCGGTCTACTTTTCGGCGTAGTGGTAAAAGCCTAACAATTTCCGCCGATTACGAGCTGATCAAACTATAACAAGGTCAGGCCTTATATTAAGTATTCCTGGACCAGGAGCTAAAATGAGCTCCTGGTCCTAAAGATGTCTCCTGGTCCTATAGTTTGTGTGTAAAATATTGGATACACCAGGAGCTAAAACTGGGCAACCATGGGGTAAAAAAAGCCTGGGTGCCTGGTTAATATAAGCCTTGAACAAGGTTATCTGCATACAACAGCTTACTATGCACAGCCGTGCACAAAGAGTATGTTCCATGATGTACATGAATTAAATAATTTTTCACAATTTGAATTTAAGGGTGTCCTCCAAATGTCCAAGCTGTCTTGCTGATGTACGCTCCTAGTCATACTTTACCGGGGAAAATGTGTGTACAAATTTGAAATTTTAATGCTAAAGTGAGTGTTTTAAACACACCATCATTTAGAGAATTCTTTTGGCATGCAGTTGCTAGTGAAAAGTGCCATACGACGAGCCCTCAGTACTGGGTGCAGCACCCCCCCCTTGGCTATGCCACTGATTGTGTTTCTCAAAAGCATAACAGAATCATAAAACATGGCTACTTTAACACTACAAATTGTTTTGCATCGTATAATTGCCTTAAGATTTTATTGAACCTCCAAAACGTCATATTAGTGCAATCCTATTAAATGTAGTGATTTCAATGAGTTTTCCTTGACTATCATAATTATCTACAGTCAGTCTACTCTGAAGTACAAAGTACAGACGCGGACGCACACATTGTGCCGACTTTGAAGGCACGCATACCTGCAGTAAAGACGCAGCACTACGCACTGTTAACGCGTTGTATACACGCGCGTTGTCACTTTGTACTTCAGAGTGGACAAACTGTATTTGTTTGGATATGCACTAAATTTCATCAGTGGCATGCACATATTTGTGCTACATTCACCAACAATTATATACCGTACATAATAAAAATATTTTCATCATTATTTAAGATGTTGCCAACGAGGAAGAAAACCGCCTGATTCAGAAGGAAAAGCAACACATTCAAGGTAAGATTAGATAATAATAAGCATATTCTTGGAGAGAACACATCATTATATTGAAAGTTTTTTTAGAATCAAATGTAAAGGGGAAGAACAAAACCTGTTAATACTATGTTTACAATGTGTGCGGAGGGGTCAGTCCCAATCTTTTGATTTATTTTTGTGGCACCCTTTTTAACACACTAGTGACACTACAGTTAATGGATAATATCATATGGTTTGCCATATCAGAATAAAACAAGACTTTGAATGGAATTTCTTCAAGTCAGACCGGCACACTTGTGCCATGCACACAGTGGTTTACCTGCTGGATTTTATATTGATTGACATCAGTCCGTTTAGCTCAATCATGACTGTACTTGACTCTGGTCCAAACCGCTCACAACAAACTTGATGAGTCCCTGCAGATATTTGTGGAAAATTGAGCTGGTTGAAATTTTACTGGACAAGGAACTTAGAAGTTGTTCTGGTCTGCTTGTATATAAATGAAAATCATAGAGCTGATTGGTGTGTGTTGATTATTCTTGATATAGGCTTATTAGGATATTGCACCTAAATGGTGTTAGCAAGGTGTATCTTGGAGCAAAGAGGGAGATGCTCAAGTCAGTGATGGATTTAGAGCAGAGAGGGGTAGCCCAATTTTTAAAAAGGAAATTGAAAATGTAAAAAAATAGCAGCAAAGAATTTAAAGAATTTTTGCAAATTTGTTTAACAGTTTATTGGAGAAATGACCCATCCATACCAAAATTGACCTGAAAAAAAAAAGCATCTTAACAAGTAGCTGAAGATGTTTGCATCACAAAAAAATAATATATTTCTATTCATACTTTTACAGCTTTAGAGGCAGAAATTCAGGAACGTCAGAAGTTGATTCAGAACCACCAGAAGATGACATCACAAACGGACAAAGATATTAAATTAGCTCACCAGCAGTTTAAAAACAACAGAGCTACCTGTGAAAGGTACGATTTACATCGGTGATCAAGCTTTGGTAATCTGCATGACTGCAATGCATGTTATAATCGAGGACTTGCTGAAGTCGCAGGTTCAAATTCTGCTTTCTTCACAAATATAGTGTGGCTCCTTGCAAAATTTGCAAAATTGAATTGCTCGCAAAATTAACTTATTTTAGAGTATTTCAAGCTTTGCATACAGCTGGAGATTGTACGTAAAACGAATGCATATGCTGCAAACTGTCATAATCTCAAACACAGGGCATATCCTAAGCATAGGGAAAATGCGCTATTTTTTAGAGTAAAATGCGCGTGCCAGTTTTTGAAAATGCACATTTTTCAAAATGCGTGATTTTTCTCCCCCAAAATTTCAAATATACAATATTACAAATTTTTTACTGTTTTTCTTCTATATTTTCTTACAAATTATTGCGACAACCTATTTTCTATACTATTTTCTAAGCTTATGATGTCAGGATATTAAAAATTATTTTTTCCGATTTTTTTGATGGCCAATAAAGCTGAAAAATTAAAAAATGATTGAATTTTTGGTCTTTTTTAAAGCGCCCAAAAAGCACCCAAATCAATCGTCTATGACCTTGGGAATGCTCGTGACGTAAGCTCAGGGTTCACAGTCACGTGATCTTACTCGGAAACGTGTAAACAAGACTTGCTTCCTGTACTTTGCAAGCTGCCCGGCAAGTCTGATTTTCACAATAAAGCTTGAAATTAGAGGAATCTTCAAGTTGCTGGTTCCTTCTATATATATTAGAAATAATAGAATTATTGTCAACACATAAATTTTCCGTAAATTTTTGACAAAATTAATAGTCATAACTGGCTGGGTATAACTGGGTAATTGAGTTTGAATTTCGCGCTGGGATCAATCCCATGCGCAAATGTTTGCTGCTACCGATGTCATGGACTGAATAAACATGATCGAATAACAAATTAAATACTTGTTTGTGACATTCCCTATATATTTTTGATTCATTGTAAAACGTCTTGCAGTAATCCAAAAATTAATAAAAAACCGCTGATTTCATCAAATCCAGCCCATATAAAGGTTTTCATATTTAGCGTATTGCGGTAATACATTCTTTCCACACAATCGCGATTGAAAGAAACAGATACTCGGGCAGATACTTTATTATAAAATAAATACAATTTAGGCTTAGTAAACCGTTATTTGATGGAATTCTGAAATCTGAATAAAATTAAAATATTGTCACTTGTGTCATGATTCTTTAATGATAGTACAATCAGTGTACGGTACTGAAAAAGTGAAACATTCATGTTTTATGGATTACCGAACACGATGCGTAAATTGCTGCTGAAGTGCAGGGACGGATATGCACAAACACAGCGACTCGCTTCGGGCTTCGTCCTCTGTGTTTCATGGGGTGTTTCAGCAAATTTGATCAATCGTTCCCTTATATTTGGAACATTTACAGGAATAAATTTTGCTGATGAAGTAGCAATACGTTGGAAATATCAGAATGTGAATATCAAATTGGTCATTTTGTCTGCAAGTACAGTACAGTCGCGGATACTGAACACTCGGCGTAGTGAGACTCAGTCAGTCACTGAGCTCATCCGTGTGTATCTATATACTGAAGTTCGCCTATCATACATGACCGGTTGTAAAGCTAAGAAATAATTAAAAAATCCTGTACATGTACCTTATTCTATTCCTTCATTTTCTCATTGTGATAAGTTCATCTCAACTTGGTGTGACGATCTGAACTGGTAGCACTAGCAGTTATTTTTTTGTAATCTGTTTTCATTCCGGTTCTTGGCGAATCTTAGCTCTTCATGCTTTACTGTAATATTCCCTATGCATATCGTGGATGGCTTGGCCTATCCCAAATCACCCCGCCAGCACTTTTCCCATTTTAAATCCACACACTTTATTCAGGAACTTCATTCTTAATTTGATCATGATATTTCCTTCATATTATTCTTATTTTATTGAAGATATTTTTCATGTAAAGTAAGTTGACAATGACTGAATTAGTGCATTGGCCCGATGCATGCCACAGTAATACACGGACATTGTGTTTACAATCAAACCCGGAAGTAACTGTGTGTCCCTGGGCTGGCGTCATCAACGAAAAGCGCCCAATTTGAACGATTTCGTTTTGTAATTTAGGGGGTGCCAAAATCCAATCTTTGCATGGAGATTATGTCTAGCCTGGTACGCTATGCAAATAAAAAATATTCTTTTCTGCTTCCTGACATCATAAGCTTTCCATTGATATATAACTTTATTTTCAATGAGGTTCACCTTTAACATGGATTGTGTTGCAGATCATTATGGATTCTTTGATTTTAGTGAAAACTTCAGATTTTTGGGAAATGAGTACTTGAAAAATGGTTATTTGGGGCAAATCTGAAAATTCACGGTCGGACCTAAAATGTGCGATTTTACCCAAAATGTGCAATTTTCTGGGTTTTTTTGCGCATTGCGCATTTGCCCTGTATCCCCATTTCTTGTTTCACTTTCTGCACTATCAAGATAAAAGAGAAGCAATCTGCTCCATGTTGCTGTGACCAATCCTAATTGTTTCCTATTCCATCTTTATTATAACAATGTTGCAGTTTGAAGAGTCAACACAGTGTTCTACAACAGCACCTAAATGATCTGTACAAAAAACAAGAAGGTGTCAATGCAAAGTGGATAGACAAGAGGTAAAAAGTTAATGCTTATAATAATAATTTAATAATAAAGGTTCTCTCATGAATAACATTATTAGAGATTATAAAACAGAGTTTGTCATGTCATGTTTTGCAAGTTGAAAAGTCACTGGATATGATACTATAGTACACAAGCCTGGCATGAGAAACCCACTATCAACTAAATTGATATTAAGGGCATTGGGCGTTGGCTCTTACTAACATTGTTCCTTGTTATGCAAATGAGACAGTTTACGCTTCTGTAGCCTCTACACAGAGATTTCAGAGCTATCATTTTGTTATTTCCCTATTTCACATGCATCAAGGCCGTTTCTATACAGTTGAATGAGCATGAAAAGAAGGCTTCCGCATGACTATACAGTGCGAAGTAGATATCCTATTTGTATACTCTCAATATGTAATGGCAATTTGGTCCATTATTTGTGACACATTAATATCAATGTGGTGTTAAACCTGCTTCCCTCTTTACCTGTTCGTAAGTACTTGGTCAGTGTCTTTGTTATTTGCTGAAATGTTTAGTACCCAGGCATGAGAATTTTCAGTTTAAAAACTGAATTCAGTTTTTTTTATAGTTAAAATTTCCGCAACTTTATTTAATTTCAGCCCGTTTTGGGTACTTTTTGCCCAATTTCACGCACATTTTCAGTTTTTTTCAGTTATTTTTAGGAAGGTGCAGTCTCATGCCTGAGTACCATATCTGAACTAATTAGCACCACCTCCCTATTATGTTATTATTCACAAACTTGTCAATTTGGTTCATTATTTGTGACAGATTAATGGAAATTTCATAACATCAATGTTGTGCTTGAATCTAACACAGGTCTGCAAGAAAATACCCCTTGTCCAGCATGAAAGCTGCACATAAGAGATATCCCAGCCAACAATTTTACCATCATTTTTACGTTATCCATGTCTGTTAAAATAACGGTGTAAATATGTTACTGTGCTCTTGACGTTACATCGGCGAACGCGTCATGAAAAACGCTAGTGTGTTGGCTGGGATATGCTAAATGTAATATATTACTGATATGAAGGCTGCACATAAGAGATATCCCAGCCAACAATTTTACCATCATTTTTACGTTATCCATGTCTGTTAAAATAACGGTGTAAATATGTTACTGTGCTGCGACGTTACATCAGCGAACGTCATGAAAACGCTAGTGTGTTGGCTGGGATATGCTAAATGTAATATATTACTGATATTTTGTTGCATCAATGTGGTGCTAAAATATGATTTCCTTTGCTCCTTTCTTTATTTAACTTTTATTTAACTTTATATTTTGTTTACTAAAGTAGTGCACACACATGTTAATTTGGTTCATAATTTATGACACATTAATCGGATCTAACAAAAAAACATTGGTATCTTTCCACTAGGGCTGACTTGAGCCGACGTGTTGACCAATATGAAGGCACATGGCAGACATACCAGGCCAAGTATGAAGAGAGTGAGTTAGCCATACAGTTGAGGGATATGGAATCCCAGGTTGCTTTGGTTAGTGAGCGGCTTACTAAGGCTTAGAATACAGTGACGCATCTGAGACAGTCTATTACTAAGCTGGAACAGTTGGATACAGATGGTATGATATAGGCCTACATTATACACGTATGTGATGTGATCAAGCAAAATCAGTCGGAAGTTGGAAATATTGATTTTCAGATATAGCCAAACAGAGACAATAAGGACTTCAGACTGATTTTGCTTGATCACACCACATATAGCCAATCCATATGGCTATGTTGAACTGTCATACACTATACTTTTCAGCAAGGTTCTTCAGCAGTCTACGATTTGGTGCTGTTTACAGCATAAACACAAAAGTAGCATTCTGATTGGCTAATTAAATCATGTCATCGTTACATTGGCACCCCCATTGACCAATCAAGCTGCGTAGCATTGCTTGACCCAGGCGTGACCTAGTTCTTTTTATGCGATAATCAGGATGAGCAGTCTGACACTGCTGAAGGACCTTAGTGATTACTATAATTAAAAAATATTTAGGCAAGTGGAAATACTAGGAGAAAGTTGTGAATCTTGTTGTATCAGTACTCATATAGGTAGGATCAGTCCTAAAATGTACATGGGTGTCAATCCCAGGGGACATGTTCCTCCACATTTTGGGATGGGGGGGACAATATCAAATGTCCCCCTCACGTTTTGGCAAATACTTCCCTGGTCTAAGTAGGAGCTAGTAGGCTTACTGTAAAAATACATGTAATATTCGGTATACCTTGATTTTTGGCTATAAAAAAGGTAATGGCATGTCACTGGAAATGAACTGCAAACTGCTGCAATTGAGCCTTCATATTGAACATTTTTCAAGTTTTTCCATCTAACATTTTACACAATAATAGTGTAAATAATATCCACC
The DNA here is from genome assembly GCF_039555335.1 of Amphiura filiformis. NCBI lineage: Eukaryota > Metazoa > Echinodermata > Ophiuroidea > Amphilepidida > Amphiuridae > Amphiura > Amphiura filiformis. The sequence continues at coordinate 44,398,060 of NC_092646.1, forward strand.
AAATGCCTTCATTTGGTGCTCATTTTGTAAAAATTTTCCAATGTGTGAAGAGATTCCCGCTTCTGGATTTCACAAACTTTGTGTCCCCCCACGATCAACTTTGGATTGACTTCCTTATGTATATACCCATCAAACACAAAAAACGTCGGGTTATATATGGGCTGTTTCACAATCAGGGTACACATTTCAAAATCCATGTTTCTTAGCATCCTGCTGCTTAATGAAAGAAGCTGAAGGATTTCTTTTAATTTATAAATGAAGTATGTCTACTCCCCTTACAATCACACATCAAAGAAATCACACAAATGCCTTAGTTTTTTCATTATATGGTGAAACGTTCACTTTTTTTGACATTTTGATGTTTCATCTTCAAAAAGCACATTTTGAAAGCTGTAATTTATACAGTAAATGAATTTTAAATTTACTACTGGGTGACTTTTCTAAATGTAGTTATAGGCACCTAAGTTTTGAAATTAAAATCATTTGCATATGGTCATTTTCACAGTAAAGGGTGTAACTTTTGATTTTTAGGGTCAAAATTTCAAACCACTTAAATATGTTTCTGTTACCCTCAGACCGAGAAAGCCAAAAAAGGACAAGGACACAAAGATTTTGCTAATCATGGATGGCACTCCATCAAGTTGCCTTTTATTGAGCGTTTGAATTTGTTTCAGAATTCACACCAATTACCTTTGATCTCAGCCGAAATAAAATTAACAAAATATATAATATTCTCATCGAGAAAACGTTATTGGACACATTTGGAACACGACAGCCGCCATCGAATTCCCCTTACCCCAGTGACCGCGACTGGAGTAAAGTGTTACACTTTGTACTATTGAAATCAGATCAAAACCTATCCTAGGGTAGACCTACCCCCCTAGAATTAAATTCCCGAGTGTACAACTCTGAAACCGTTGATTAACATAACATATCATGGCTGAGACCCACACAAGGTATATATACTACTGGTGCATACAATACAAGATCTCCGAGGGTGGCTGTTCCCTGGGATTCCACCAACAGGTGTGTAATTGACCTGAAGGTTACAATGGATAAAAGGATTATTGTGACTTACTCGTCTACCTGTGCATGTGTATCATTATAATTTACAAAAAGAATATCTAAAAATCCCAATCTTCAACAATTACTAATGTACTATACTCGAGCAACAACCAAATTTTTGCACATATAACTCTTTTAACATGTACTGATTAATGACAGCTCTCCATTTTCTAGAACTGATATATATATAATTTATAGAAGTGGGAAACAATATTATATTGTGACCCTTATCTTTGAAGATCTTGTGCTTATTTGAAGATCTCTGAAAGCCTTTCTCTCTGTTACCTATGGCATCTGTGATAAACACATTTGGAACTTACAGGCTGGTTAATTTAAAATAACATTCTGAAAATTTGTACCATTTTGCTTGTACTCCTGATCTATTGAGACTTTCTGCTTATCCAGTATTTCTCTATATTGCAATAACATAATTTATATAACATTTAACGATAATGTCCTCACTACTTTACTTGCAGCTATTTCTGTAAAGGATTCCCTCTTCGCATGTGCTGATTTAAGCCCTTATATCACCTAAGGACAATTATAAATAATCATGCTAATGCAACATAATTGACATATCATAATACATTTCCTTTGTTATTGAGCTGTTAACTTCTCTCTATTCCCTTTACTTAATTATGTGTTCACTAATATATACTTTTCATTGCCCCCATACCCTTATTGGGAGTGGTGGGTGGGGAAATTTCTTTCCGATGTTTACTTGATGGAGAGACATTCATAAATGACTCACAAACTCGATCGCAAGCACTACATGTAGATGTTTACAAAATCGATGTCACCTATTGATCCCCATGCCAACACCACAACACACAGCATGGAGCTAGCATGACCATACCGGATCGACAAACACAATAGGGATCGTCCATTTCTCGCCATGGGTAAATTTGTTTTCCTTTAAACTTTGCTCAGTAAAACATTATTTACTGAAATCATGCATAGAAGCAACTTAAATTCCAGTAAAATAATGTTTCAAGGCTTAAACCTTTTGATTTCTAATAAAAAAAATTGACATTTCCATAACATTTTGGTTAAAATCTAAGAAAAATGTATTTTACATAAGCTCAGAAAATTATGACATGAAAGCTGGAATACATGTGAAATTCCATTCCAAAGTAAGTCAACAGATATAAGTTACATTTTATACCATGTTTTGCTATGTTTGTAATTGCAGTTTTGAAAATTTTTTACATAAAGTGTCATTTACAATGGAAATTTCCCAACCTTAAACATATTTTTTAAGTTTTAATTGGGTTCCTAAAATAATTTGAATGTCTAACTTCATGTACAAATACTACTTGATAAAAGGACCCTCCCAGCCAAGTTTCACAGAAATTGGAGGTATTTTTTAGAATTGGCAATTCAAGCGATTTGTGTTTCGAGGCTTCAGTTAACAACACAGGTGATCATAAAAGTAAAATATTTGGCTAACTACTGCAAGTTGACATGAAAAAATAGGTAAAAAATATCACAATTACCAATTTTCATGCTTTGCTTCTAAGTATTGAATTTCAGTTGTGACAAAAATTAAATTATCACAGCAAGTCATTTTTTTTGTTTGGAGGCTTCATGTTAACAATGGCTAAACATTGCAGAAGTAGTTTTTTGAAAACAACACTGTTGGGATCATCTAAGCTGTTATTTTCTTGTGTGTATTGAATTAATGATTCTATGCGGCAGATATTGTAGATTTATCACAAATTAATTTTTTACCCATTTGTTAAGTATGGTGTTTTTTTTTTTTTTTTCCTCCGAAACAGGCTTTTTGGGTATCAGTATATTTTTCAAACATTAACCATAATATCAAAAAATTTTTAAATTTATGACATTCTGCACATACCAAGTAACAATTACAATGCAGATATCAGTATGAAACACTAATTTAAATATGCATAGATGATAATTAATCTTATTGTTGTTTGGAGGCTTCATTTGTTTCGGAGGCTTCAATTGTTAACGGAAAGTTTGTATTGGGTCCCATTTTCAAGCGGTGATATATATCTCCACGATTTAAAAACTTGTGACTTGAGGATCTACTTTGCTACATTTTGATAAATAGATTGGATGAGCTCTTTTATTTATATTTGCCCAAGCTTGCTGAACAGTTTGTTTCGGAGGCTTCAAAAAAGTTAACGGAAAAAGGGCTCTTTGAAGTCAAGATTTTATAAAAATCTTAAAAGCTTGCAAATCAACTAATTTTTGTTACCCATTTCAAGTTAAGATATCAACTGTTATGAATCAAGAAGAAGTGAAGAAATAACCAAGAATTATGAACCAAAGCTATACCCACAAAGTTTGTTAACAATTGTTAACGGAAAATGAAGCCTCGAAACGACAAATATCGAAGTCCGGTTCTCAAAAATACAGGGCTGTTCACAATTAAATCTAATGTGGCAGTGTTTACTGAACATATGACCATACTTTCAGGATAAGAAAAATTATCCATGAACTAACTGAAGAAAACACAGGGTTTTACAAAAATGTTACTGTTTTTATAGTTTTTCAAAATGGCAATACTAAGTACATTTAAGCCTGCTAAAACTGAACGCAGTAACTACCAAAGATGACTATGCTACCCAAGGTAGCTGCTAACTAGATGACTTATGTGGCCAAAAATCATGGAATTCTATGGCTTTATTAGAACACTACGGATCAAAATGTTAAAAATCCAAAGTTACACCCTTTACCGTGAAAATGACCATATATGAATTACAGAAAAAATGTGACCCAAAAAAGAAAGATTTGTCAAAAATCTCCAAAATAATGTCCCCTCCTTTACATAAGATTTTATGAAGCACTATAAATCAATTTAAAACCCTTCCAAATTGTGCAGAATGGGTGAAAAGTTTCATGTGTATCTTGTGATTCAAAGTACCAAAAATCAAGATTGTACATCAAGTGGCGGAGTCGGGACGAGTGTTACCATGTGATGTCAAAAAAAACATGTCCCCTCCTTTACAGCATTATTCTATCTGCAATATATTTTTGCAGTTAGGTACCATGTTTTTAAATTACATTTTTAATAGCTCAAGGTGCAACCATTGTAGGGATAAGAACCAATTTTTGAAATTCACTATAGATTTTTTTCTTTTGCCACATCATAAAATGTCCCCTCTTTTACGCTTGATAATACAAAATCATGACTTTGTCTAATTTTATATATTCCCACACTGATAGAGTGGTGAAAACTAATTAAATTTCATAATAGGAGCTGATGATAATAATTAAGTGTGATTTGTGGAGAAATAATTTGCTATTCCAATTTTAAGATTTCAACCTGTCATAAAAAATGTGTCCCCTCCTTTACGATCAATGGTTTTTGCATTTTATTCAAATAATAGGATTGTCTTTGTTTGAACTAATGAAAAGTAAACCTAGAAATATGGGATGGATACAAGCAGGCATAAAAATAGCAAAATCCACTTGGTCAATGTTATTATTTTGATTTTATGCTCCAAATAGTCAACAAAAATATGTAAAGGAGGGACATTTTTGACACATTTTCCTTCATATCTCAAAAACGCTAGTAGCATCACCGCGAAACTTGTCATGAGACAAGATACTAACCCATTGCTTCATGTAAATGCATATTTGTGTAGATTTTACTTGTTTTGGTAAACTTGCAAGTAACTTCTCTTAGTCAAATTCAATATTTGAGCCATTTCCATCAGTTAACATGATTCTGCGAAAAATTGATGTTTAAATAATATACAATCTGTATCATTTGAAAGCTCTATTTGTCAGCAATATTATTAGACAACTTTGGAGTTGAAAAAAGGCAACATCAAATCATTGTAATGCTGTTTGTAAACTTTGGTATTTGGCCATTTTCCTTGATATATCCAATTAAAAAATAATATTTGAAAAAAAACCCAGTTAACTGGCTAAATAATTGTTAGAACTTGAAAATTTGATATATTTAAACTACTTTAACATGTTTAAAACAATCACATTAAGATACTCTGATTTTGAACCCTCGTGAAACCCACTTGTGTACCCTGATTGTGAAACAGCCCATATTGGGTATAAAATGTTTCAATAACACATAGATAATCTTTTTGAAAACTTGCTGCAAAACATTGTAATATAATATTATTTAAAAGAGTTGACAAAATATTTTGCAAAATGTTTGCCAAAAAAATAAGTTTGCCAACAAATATTTTACAATAAAATTTTGATAAAATTTTAAAATTGTTGTTATAGTGTTTTTTCATATCAAACATTTAAAAAATGTTTTCATAGCTTTTATATAGCCCTACATTTAAATATAATTAAAAGGTTTTGACGTTATTAAACATCTTTAAAACATTTTTGTGTTTGCTGTGTTGCTAAAAGTAACAAGCGGACATGTTTGCAGGAGTAATTTGTCCTGTTACACATTATTAATTAATATTTTGCAAACTAAAACTTTGCTGGTTTTGATCAACAGTACTCATTGCAATTTAAATTTCATCATATTACTTGTCTTTTGCCCACTCTTTCCGGTAATAAAGACTATGATATATTAGTTAGGTTTATGTTACTGACATCTGGTTTTAAAAGTAAAGAAAAGCTGAGAAAGATCATGAAGATCATAAAAGCATCATCGGTTTCAATTACCGAACCCTGCTCTTTCATAGTTTGTATGCTTTTATATTTCAATATTCATTTAATGAAAATGTATGGATTATCCATCATGTTTGTAGTGCTTTTGAATTTGCATTGTAATACATTCTATATTATTCTGCAGCCACAATAAGTGAGCAGGGGTAGCGTTTTAAGGGGTCTTGGGGTCCAGGACTCCTTGATTTGGCAGGTCCCCGTGATTTGGACCCCTTAATTTTGTACGTCTGTGTAGAATTAGATGCCTGGACCCCTTTATTTGGCAATTTGGACCCCTGGACTCAGCAGGTCACCGCTAACCCTGTAAGTGAGTTTGTTTATGGTGAGTTAAAGGCTTAATGTACGATTTCCTTGAAATTTTTGAAAATTTGTCATTATATACTCAAAATGCTGAAATAATACTAGTAATAATTATCGGGAATGGTTTCTGTCCATTTTGAGCTGAAATAACGAGGTAACGTGAAAGAAACACTGCTTGTTATTTTGGCCGTTTAACACGCAGTTCTATGGGAGGACATAAAGTCATAATTTCTTGAATTATGACTTTATGTCGAACTTTGCTCTGTTTACCTACAAACACAACAAATTTGGCTGATTCCATTTAGGTGCAAGTTGTGACATGTGTAAACATTACAAATATGCCAAAAAATCAGGTTTGAAAAAAGATCATGAATATGTTTTCTAAAAACATTGTAAAATATTTTGGGCAAACATTTTGCAAAATATTATGTCAACAGTCAAATAACATTCTGTTAGAATGTTTTGCATCACCTTTTCAAAAATGTTTTATCAACGTTCGCCAGTTTATTTATTTTTTTGCTGTTGTGAGTTATGTTTACTATTGTCAGAAGTTAGGTTTTTGCTTGGACTTTGCACCAATATCTCTAGCTTTCCCATTAAACGATTTATTTTATACCGGTACTTAAAATCCTTTGAATAAAGGTGTTTGCCATTCCTCCACTTATTTGCAATTTTTTGTAAATAGATCAAGTCAAGATGAATAAGGTCCACACAATGCAAAATGAAAACTGTTTGGTATCCAAATATCTTTCAAAGTGCTTGCAATCATAGCTATTCATCTATTCCAATCTATCTAAACTGAGCTCAAAAAGAAACTTTCACAAGGTCATATCTTAAAATCCTGTCCATCAAAAAGAACTAAAATTACACACAGGTTTACTTCAATACTCTACTCTAAACACATGTCAGTTACCAAGCAGTTATCCAACTGACGCAACAGCAAAATACACTGACATGGAATAGCTTCCTGGACCACATCACAGCGCAATAATTGGCACCCAGCACCCAGCACAAGAATCTGTGATAATGAGTACAAGATCCTTGCACAGGTAATAATTCCCAAAGAGTAAGTGGAATAGTGTGGAACAAGACCTGTTTCTTGAAGAAAGTGTGTGAAAATCAGAAAACAGAACCGTTTCATCATCTGTGCCAGGATCTTGTATGCATTCTCACAGATTTCATGTGCTGGGTGCCAAATGTTGGGCTGTGAAAGTGGTCCAGGAAGCCTTTTGCTGCTATGTCAGTTGGACAACTGCTTGGTTACTGCTTGGTTACTGACATGTGTTTTGAATAGTGTATTGAAGTAATCCTGTGTGTAATTTTGGTTCATTTTGGTTGACAGGATTTTAAGATTATGACCTCGTGATTCACAAGTTGTGAAAAATCATAAGTTTCATTTTGAGCTCAGTTTATAATGAAATTACCCAGTAGGGTATGACTCGCCACAAATAACTTGCATATTTATATAGATGGTATATACAGCACGCATTAAGGATGCACAAACTGAGTTATTACCGGTATGTATTATGTTAAGATTACATATTTCCCAATGTATTTTAAGTTCAATAAGTTGAATGAACTCATTGAATAAATCTAGGTCATCCATTGACATTTAACACACAATGCAAATGATCAAGTATAAGGTAATTTTGAATGTATAGGTTTCCAATCAATATGAGATAGCTTTGAAAAACATCAATATTTATGCTTTATTATCAAAACATATTGCCACGATATCCATTTTTATGAAGAATCATTGTAATTTGACTGTGTAAAAATCACAAATTTGATAATCTTACAAATAATCAACTATGCCATTGTATATTGAACAAACCCATACATCATGTCAAGTCTATTATTTAGAAACCAGACATTACAACAAATTAGTTTTTGAAATTGACTAAGGTGAGATTTGTGTATGAGTAGCTTTGTTTTCATTGTGAATTTACAAGCAATTTGTGCAGCTTTATTGCCAGGATTGATTAGTAAGTCAAGAAAGTTTGGCAAAGTGATCAAAACAGAAATTTAAACAAATAACATTTTAAATGATCGTCACTGCTGTTTACAACATTATTGCATGCCAGATCCATAAAAAGGTTCAATGTCTCGTATACATTGTGCTGAAATGTGACAAAAAGTTCAAAATCACATCGCAACTGTCCCTCCTTGAACAAAAATGTTCAAAAACATCAAATTTTGAGGTGGTAAAGTTAATTTTTATAATATTTGCAATCTTTGATTTGATTTGTTTGGGTTTTGACAACCCTGGATAACCCAAAAAAGCCTCTATTGAAGCTTATTTCCATTGGAGTCCATTTGAAAACAGGGACGGGTTGGGAACCCTACTCTTTTCTAAACTGGCTGCGAGATACATGTACAGGTATGGCTCTCTGCACACGGGAGCGACGGCTTAACATACCCTCCAAAGGACAGAGTACTTTCATGATTCAATTACCCAATGAAGTCTGAATTTAATTTACAGAGGTTGGTAATTAATTTCAGACTTTTTTTCCAAGTCAATCTCCCAGCAAATCGTCACCGCCGGGAATTTAACCCGGGACCTCGTGCACTAAAGGCAAGTACCATTGTGCCACGCTCTCCCAAATCCTATTCTTTCAAAAAGAGGTCCACATTTTGGAAGACCCACCATCCTCCCAAAGTGAAACACTGCAGGTATTTCAACCTTAAGGGGGTTCGAAACGATGTTTCTGGAAAACAGAAACTGAATTTAGAACCATTTGAATAGATTGAATAAGTTAAGCTAAATACACTGAGCAAAATAGTTTTTGTTTGAAGGAAATCGGACATACGGTTGTCAAGATATACATGTTTTTAGTTTCTTTGTATTCTATTGTTTTTGCCAATATATTGATGAAGTTAATGAGGAAAATTGGCAAAATGTGCTCATGAATATTCATGTTTGCCAATATTATACCAATATCTTATGAATAAACCTTCATACTTCTTTTATTTTATATGATTTTGACATGAAACTGTGCCAATGTGTTTCTATGGCGTAAAACATTAACATGTGATTTTTCCGCCCATCTAATTTGCATATTTGCATAATTAATTAGCATTATACTTAAAGCTAATTAATTATGCAAATATGCAAATTAGATGGGCGGAAAATCACATGTTAAAGGTTTAGGTCATAGAGACACATTGGCAAAGTTTCAGGTCAAAATTTTAAAGGTAAAAGTAGTATGAAGGTTTATTCATAAAATATTGGGAAAATATTGGCAAAAATTAATATTAATGAGCACATTTTGCCAATTTTCCTCATTAACTTCATCAATATATTGGCAAAAAACAATAGAATACAAAGAATCTTTCAACAGCAATATCTCAAAAACCGTTTGTCCGATTTAACTCAAATTTTGGAATTAAGATTATTTTGCATATCTCTCTGCAACTAGTCTATTTTAATCTCAATCAGAGCAACTTGATTTTGCCTTTCGTACCATCTGTTATGAAGTTGATCATAACTTCTTTTTCACAAGTATTCAGCTGAATTTATACTTGATCGCCAGGCGATTGCGATTAAACGCTTTTGAAAAGCGATGGGCAATCGCCGAATTTTGCGATGCGTCGCTTTCGCATTTATACTTCTCACGGTGATAGCAATTGCAGACGACAATTAAAATATTTTAAATGCCTTCAAAATACATTTTTAAAACATCAGTTGCTGTCAATAATTATGGCTTTGAATTAATTCATCACCAAAAATTAATAATCGAGAAAGGTAAATTAATTAGCAAAATAATAGATCCAGTTGGTTGTATATGATTGGTTGACGCATTCACGTGTCAAGCGATATCGCTGGGAAGTTGGGATTTCTTCAACTTGCAAAAGCGACGTCGTTTTTGCCTCGGCAATTTGAATCGATTGATCGGCTTGAAGCTCTGGAAATGTATCAGTAAACATTGAGCATGCGTGAGAATCGCTTTTCTGCAAAAGCGATCGAGTATAAATTCAGCTTTAATGCTGCTTCTTAAAAATAACTTTCCTTACCCTTCATGAAGAATGTCATTAACATTTTGTATGTCTCTCATCTTTCCATATACAGAAAACCAAACCTTCAAGAGTCTCAATGCATTTATAATACACATGTATCCTTTGCCTTATGATAACTTGATGCTGTGTTTACACACGCTATTCTATGCCAGTCAATAACCTGTGCTGTGTTGAGGTGCAACAATGACAGGTGACTATCTGCGTGTTTACACTGTGCACTCTGTATTTTTACCCGGTATTACCTGGTAACCCACAATCTGATTCAGGCAACAACCAGCACGTTCTACTGATGCTTAAAATAAGGTATGCGGTGTGTACCGGAAGTACTGAAAATAATTTCCTGACCCCAAGCTGCTTTTTAAGGTCACGCTGTGATACATAAAATGTACATAAAAGAAGTTCAACACCCAGCATAACCATTAACCGTTGTGTTTCCACTGACAGAAATACCGGGTGTCACACCACATGGTCTACCTCATGAGGTGGATCACGGTTGCCGGGTGTCCACACCGCATCACTCTGAACCGATCTGTTTCCACTGAGCACATTAACCGGTAACACTCTAAACTATTAAAACCACAATACCCGAAAACCGTTCCCCAGTAGAAACACGCAGTATGTTGAAGATATAAAAATGCTGTACTGTTGGTGCCAGTTTGAAGTTTCATGTTAGTTGTAGCTTAAAGCCCCATTTATCATAGCTTTTACTTTCTCACAAGAACAAAAAAAATTTAAAAGTTGGGAATACAAGTACTGGAGTTACACAGGGGAATGTGGGGGAGGGGAGAGGAGAACATTTCTTATCATATTGGTACTGTTGCGTAAATAAGTTTTTAAAACTTCAGTCAAATTCAAGAAAAGTAAGATAAAAGTATGAAAGTAAAATTTATCAAGGTATCTTAATGTAAAATGTGGAACTATCAGTGTTATCTTGACACTAAATTTCAGTTAGCATTTTATTTCAGCATGGCTTTATAAAGACTTCACAAAAAGTATGCAGCAGTTACAAATACGTCTGTAGCTTCAGAACTATTAATCATATTCACAATATTTTAACATAGAAAGATGGGTAGTATATGTACGTGCATTTTGATACCTCATTTGCTCATTTGTTCAATATGAACAACACATTTTGATGTATCTTGATGTATATTTTAATGTGACCCCTGGGCCTCATGGAAGAACAGAGGATACCTTAAAACATCCACTGAACGAGTAACCCAGGCAAAAGAAGAAATTAAACAAAACAAAACAAACATTTTAAACAACAAAGTAGTATTTTAAAAGACAAAACTTGCAGCACATTGTATTGTATTGAATCCAGCGTGAAGATGATGGCAGGTTTTACATGCCACAATGCTTGCATTATTTTAATAACCATTGATTGCTGTAAGTGCAACTTTTAAATTTGGTGTTTTTTCCTAAAAAGAACTGATGTGTTGTTAATATTGAACGAAATTGGACGAATGGGGTATCACAACCACCTGTTTCTTCATGTTAGAATATTGTGACATGTATGAAGAAGACATGAATGTATATAATTATTCCAAGTCAACTTATTTAGACCACCATAATGCTTAAAATACTTAACTGAAAGATTTGACAGTGCTGAAGTGAAGCATGCAGCCAACAAATTTATCAGCGAGACTGATAACAAACAACTGAACATAGCAAAACTACAAGAATTGGGACAAAATTTGCAACAAGAAGAGAAACAACTTTGTCAGGTATGTTATTATTGAATTAGGTAAATGTAACCAGGGCCACGCCGGCCGGATTTACCTTTTTTGTTTGCACCTGGGCACAGGAACATAATTGATCCCCTGACTCTTTGTATTGAAGTGTTTCATCCCTACCCCACCACTGTAACTAAGTATTCCACAAATGATTGCTTCAAGTTGCTTGAGTATCCTCAAATGTCTTTATCGACACAAATGTGTGCAAAAATTTGCAATTTTAATGCTAAAATTGGGCATAATTAGGGCAATTGTGGCCTTAAACTCGGCCAAGAGAAGTTATACATTCCAACTTATTCCAACTTCCTTTTTCCTTTGTTTTTAAATATTTTTTATTATTTTTTTTCCTCAAAATTTTTGGCCCCCATAGATTGTGGCCCCAGGGCCCAGGCCCACTCTGTCCTATGGTAAGTCAAGTTTAGCCAATTTAAAAAAAGAAAGAAAGTTCACCCAATTTAGCAAATTTAGTGATTCAATTATTATTAATCAGGACCCCACTTCTATACTGTCGCAGTATACTTGGTACCCCGCTTGGTTAACAAACTATGTTGGCAAGAAATTGAAAGGATTGCTGATATCAGTTGTAAAATGTTGTAAAATGGAGAGCAGAGGTGTGATTTCTCAAAATGTTTCCTTAATAAAGGACTTTTTAAAATATCTCCTTCTTTGTACAAATAACAAACATGATTTTCAGGATTTACTTGTTATATATTCACAGTTCACACCCCTAGAATAGTCCCTGAACCTTGACATTGGGCTATTCCAGTGGAAATTCAAATACCCCCCACACAGGGAGTGTGAATTTTAAACAGGAGGTGACCTGAATGAGTGACTCCATTTGAAATCTGCATCCCCTGTGTGGAATATTAAGTCAGGTCTTCCATAGGGGACAAAATTAGGGTGCATCAAACGCCCTTCATGTCACAGAATTTGTTGTGCATCAAACGCCCCTCATGTCACAGAATTTGTTGTCCCTAGTCTTAAAATGTGCCAATGATCATAAAAGTAAGCTGTGCAAAATTTGAAGTGAATCTGAAATTCTCTAGTGGGGCCTCCGAGAGCCTAAAGTTATTGCATTGGATCTATGTATTAGAGTTCATTGACCCCTGTGTAATTTCAATTAGAAGCTACTGTGAAGTTTTAAAATATCTGCTACATGCAAACCGTTTGGTCTTACAAGTTGAAATTACACTAAGCTGATAGTCCGGGGAGGGGGGGGGGGCACTCACATAAACGGTCTTTATGCAAGCGTGACCACCAAAACAAGTAAAAAGGGGTGTTTTTTTAGGCAAGGCAAGTTACACGTGTGACGCATTTAGGGTCTAAAAACACTGATTTTCAAGAATAAGGGTAGTTTTCTTAAACTGAACAACTTGTTTAGGGTACCTTCTCACATTTTTGGTAAATTATGAGTTCAAAAAGAGTACATTTGTTGCATTTTTACTAGCCAAAAACTCATTAGGGGTAAATTCTATATTAAATTACCTTATTAAGGGGCTAAATTTGCTGGTAGGGTGAAACTTGTTTAGGGGGTGTTTAAAAAAATATGGTCACGCATGTGTACATTATCATATTTGAGTGCCCCCGGGCAGATAGTATGGATGATCCTCTTCGAGACAGTTCAGTGAATTGAAATCTTGACTAAAAGTATGAAGACGTGCATTTTCATGACGCACAGGAAATGCATGTTTTCATCTAAAATGTGGTAAAAAGGTGTTGCACCGTCCTGAATGCGCTGTTATATAATTACGGGCCTATTTCAATATTATCTCGAAGAGGATCATTCATACTATCAGCTCATGTAATTACAGCTGCTGAGACCAAACGGTTTGGATTTAGCAGGTATTTAAAAACATCGGCTAGCTTCTAATTGAAATTTTACAGGGGTCAACAAACTTTTATACATAGACCCAATGCAATAACTTTAGGCTCTCGGAGGCCCCACTAGACAACTTCTGATTCACTTCAAATTTTGCACAGCTTGTTTTTATGATCATTGGCACATTTTAAGACTAGGGACAGAATGATCTATTGAAATTAACCAAATTGATGGGCGTTTGATGCACTATGTATTTCAACTAGAATAGCCCATTTCTAACCTGAACCCTCATTATGTGTACATAAATGTGTATGAAGAAAATATTTTAAAAAGTAAACCAAAATCATTAAACAAAAAATCAATCAATTGAACTTGTTCATCATACTTTTTAACTGCAGCAACTTGAGGAAGCAGTAGAAAAGCAAGAACAGGAAAGATTGAGAAAGGAAAAGGAAAGACTAGAAGCTGACAAACAAAGGAAAGAAGAACAAGCTGCACGGTGGGTATAAGAATCTACCATATTAGATCTGGCAATGTAATATGTGTTATCAAACATTAAAAGTGCTATAATTTGGGTTTGCTATGAATATAATCCTCAAAAAGAAAAAAAATATATGAGATCAAAATTCAATTACTTTGATGATATGGTATGATAAGTTTCTCCCATGTTATTTCTTTTAAGAACAATTTCATATATGTAGTATCAAACTTGAAAAAACTAAACTTTTGCAATTCAATCACTTTGATGATATGGTATGATGAGTTTCTCCCATGCTATTTCTTTCAAGAACAATTTCATATATGTAGTATCAAACTTGAAAAAACAAAACTTTTGCAATTCAATCACTTTGATGATATGGTATGATGAGTTTCTCCCATGTTATTTCTTTCAAGAACAATTTCATATATCAAACTTGAAAAAACTTAACTTTTGCAATTCAATCACTTTGATGATATGGTATGATGAGTTTCTCCCATGTTATTTCTTTCAAGAACAATTTCATATATGTAGTATCAAACTTGGAAAAAACTAAACTTTTGCAATTCAATCACTTTGATGATATGGTATGATAAGTTTCTTCTGTATTTTTCTTTCAAGACTAATTTCATGTATGTAGTATCAAACTTGAAAAAAACTAAACTTTTGCTCAGGTACAAATATTTTTATACTAGGGGGAAAAATGCATGAGAATAAAATGCAATCTCTTTGATGATATGTTATCACCAATGATTTTACCATCTCTCTCAAGACCAATCATGTAGTTATGTAAGTTTGCTTTGCTGTGAATATTTAATTTTCAAAAAGAAGAAAGTTGTTCTGCTGCTTTGCTTCCATTTTTTTTCTTTTAAGAGAAAATATCTTGGAGAAAATGTGTACAATGTGCATTAAAATACGACTTTCACACTAATTTTGGTCTTAAACAGACCCCCAAGGCAGGGATGTATAGTTAGGTTTTGTGGTGCCCAGCGTGAGGACATACAATGGCACTCTCTTTTGGGGAAGCCTAAGGGGTGCTTCCCCGTCGGAGTAAAAAAAATTTGCAAATATTAGAAATGAAAATTTTCTTATTTCCTAGCAGATTTGATAAAGTCTTTTACACAAATCGGTTACTAATTTGGTCAGTCAAGGTGAATTATGACATCACATACTGACTATTTTGGTTGAAATACACACACATTTTGACTTCTATTGCTGGGGGCACTGAATAGATCGATTTATGCATAGCCAAACAAAATTGGTTGATTACCCCAAGACAGAGAATATTCAAACTTGGACTAAAATGTGCGATATTTGTCTGTCCTCAGAGAGGATCATTTATTCAATACACATATACCAATATTTCTACATAAAGCAATAGTTTGAAGTACTGATCATTTACATCACATAATTGGATAAATATCTTTGGACCTGAGAAAACTCTATATAATATTAGGGCTTGAATAAATCGGAGAGCAAACATTATCCATAGCCACTACTTCCCGGTAAACATACCACTGAAAGCTAATTAACAATATATAATATAATATTAGGGCTTGAATGAATCGGAGAGCAAACATTATCCATAGCCACTACTTCCCGGTAAACATACCACTGAAAGCTAATTAACAGTATATAATATAATATTAGGGCTTGAATAAATTATCCATAGCCACTACTTACCGGTAAACATACCACTGAAAGCTAATTAACAGTATATAATATAATATTAGGGCTTGAATGAATCGGAGAGCAAACATTATCCATAGCCACTACTTCCCGGTAAACATACCACTGAAAGCTAATTAACTGTATATATTATGACCTGGTAAATCATACCGATAGCCACTACATCCCGGTAAACTACCACTGAATGCTAATTTAACATAACATAATATTTATCAAGTTAACCTAATATTAATTATTAGGCCATATGATCAGAATTGGTATCATTAACATGATTAAGAAATAGTATAAAGATCAATAAACCGCCCTTAAAGAAGTACATTTTTCACATCAGGGCTGGGCGGGAGGGAAATTTCATCTCGATCCACTCTGATCAATTGCAGACAAACAAGTGACGATTCAAATGAACTCGGCATCCAACTTCACTGTGCACAAACAAAGAAGAGAACGCCCATTGGATGAACGGAAAAGGCCCATTAGCATTGACAACAATACCATAAACAAAGGGCTCAACCATTCTCTGCTGGGGTAAATTGGTTCTATTTAGACAAGCTAAATAAAACCGTATTACCCCAAGACAGAGAATATTCAAACTTGGACTAAAATGTGCGATATTTGTCTGTCCTCAGAGAGGATCATTTATTCAATACACATATACCAATATTTCTACATAAAGCAATAGTTTGAAGTACTGATCATTTACATCACATAATTGGATAAATATCTTTGGACCTGAGAAAACTCTATATAATATTAGGGCTTGAATAAATCGGAGAGCAAACATTATCCATAGCCACTACTTCCCGTAAACATACCACTGAAAGCTAATTAACAATATATAATATAATATTAGGGCTTGAATGAATCGGAGAGCAAACATTATCCATAGCCACTACTTCCCGGTAAACATACCACTGAAAGCTAATTAACAGTATATAATATAATATTAGGGCTTGAATAAATTATCCATAGCCACTACTTACCGGTAAACATACCACTGAAAGCTAATTAACAGTATATAATATAATATTAGGGCTTGAATGAATCGGAGAGCAAACATTATCCATAGCCACTACTTCCCGGTAAACATACCACTGAAAGCTAATTAACTGTATATATTATGACCTGGTAAATCATACCGATAGCCACTACATCCCGGTAAACTACCACTGAATGCTAATTTAACATAACATAATATTTATCAAGTTAACCTAATATTAATTATTAGGCCATATGATCAGAATTGGTATCATTAACATGATTAAGAAATAGTATAAAGATCAATAAACCGCCAAACAAGTTTCTTTGCAAAAGAAACTTGCTATTCCTTTTTTTTTGAGAGAGGGCGGTATAAAAGCATATTAAATTAGGTATAAGTTTAAGTCAGTTTCTGGTTTTAGTTTAATACATGTACCAGTGATCAATGATCAGCCTATTGATTTCTCATAAATTTATTTCTAGATGGCTGTATAGCACCATTTAACTTCTAAGATAACAAAGTTAGCCAACTAACTTCTGTAACATAGAAACATACTGTGGTTTTGATTCAGCACGATCAGATAGTTAATATCCCTGTAAATACCAAGCTGCTCGTAGGAATAACCAATAATCCTTCCTAAGCAGTCCTACACGTACATGTAGTTGTTACTAAAATTATACGAAGTACAATAATATTCATAAACCTTGGATTAACTATACACTATATACTCGTGTTGATGGTAACAGAATTTGCATCTCAACAGATGCAGTACATTTTGGTATCATTATTTAAAAGACAATCAAAGCATATTTAGAGACTAACGAGTGTTAACAATAAAACTAGACCACATTAATTTCGATATGCTTGTTGAAATATTCATTACATCTTCACGAATTTTAAGAAACACGTTTTTGCATCTAATAAATCGCCATATAAATTTAAGGTAGCGATTCAGAATTGAAATCTTAACAATATTACAAATTTGGTATGCTTCATGAAATAAAGCATGCTGCAAATTATTTCAAAGACTAACAAAGAATAATAATATTTAATACTGACCCAATGTTAACAATGAAGTGAATGGCCCATGATTTTTGATATGGCTGAATTATTCTTAATATATCTTCACAGAATTCTGGAAACATTTTGTTGCATCTAAGACATAGCCATAACATAAATATGCGCATTTAATAAATAATTAAAAGCTTATACCAATTAACTAAGTTTTTATCTTGTTGATGGTAGAATAGCGTGCATCTCAACAAGTGTACAAATTTGGTATGCTTATACTGAATTAAGCATGCTGCCACTATGTCAAAGACAATCCAAAGTTACAAACATATTTCAAGATTTGAAACTAATGCCAACCGTGAAAACAATGACAAATTGAAATAGGCTAACTCTCTATTTATCGCACGTAGTTCCAAAGACAAACTGTTGCCTACAACAGAAGTTGTAACCCTTGGTAACAAAAAAGTAGGCTATTAGCCTATTTTATGCGCTCAATGTATTGCACATTTTAGATATTTGAATTGTTCAGTAGATGCATCACACTTTGGTATATAATAGGCCTACCACAATTCACTATACTGGTATGCGTGCAATAGAGCATATTACAGTTATTTTGTAAAAAGCCTGATATTATAAAAAGTATTAAAAACTATAAAAATAATATAGAGCAGCATGAATACGCAATTGTAATATATCTTACCAATTAACTATATGGTAAACGAGCATGCATCTCAACAAGTGCAGCGCGTTTTGGCATGCTTATACTAAATAAAGCCTGCTACCATCATTTTAAAGACAAATGAACATATTTCAAGATATAAAATCTAATGCTAACAATGGAACCAAAGACAAATTATTTTTTGTTGACCAATTGAAATCTTCTCTATTTTGCATGCAGTTCTGAAGAGGCACTTTTGTTTATAACAGAAGTTGTACATTTGGTAACATAAAAATAGGCAGTATATTTTGAACACTCAATGTATTGTTACTATTGTACAATTTTTAATCTATACTTAAATATTTGAATTCATGAAATCTTACGATATTGGTATTTCCATTCATAAGACATTCCAAGCTTAATGGTAAGTAGCAAATACCTTAATTGTTGAGTTATCACTATTTGAGGTGAATAACTGCTATTCTTGATTCGATTCAAATAGTATACTGATTTGATTCAAATAGTTTACTGTTCTCAATGTAAGAATCCAGAAATGCATAGTAATTGTCCTCACAAGAAAACGTTCAAGATTATATGTTCACATTCTTCATGCGCAGATCATTTCTTCATCAGTTACCAATACCATATCCCTACCTACGTATATGTAGGCGAGATGAGCACGTCAAATCAAACACAGATACCATTATCCATTTGTTCGCAGTTGAAGATTTATCAGCTGTGATATGCGACTAATTAAAGTTGATACCCATACACCTTTAGCATGCTTTTCTTCATGGTTTACTACTATATCCCTACCTACTTATTATGTAGGCGAGATGAGCACTGACGAGCCATAACACTGTCCATCTGTTCGCAGTTGAAGAAGATCAGCTGTGATCTCAAGACAAATTTAAGTTAATAACATATCCTTTTAGCTAACTTTTCTTCATCGGCTTACTACCATATCCCTACCTACTTATTATGTAGGCGAGATGAGCACTGACGAGCCATAACATTGTCCATCTGTTCGAGTTGAAGAAGATGACCTGTGATCTGCGATACATTTAAGTTAATAACCATATCCTTTTAGCTAACTTTTAGTTTAAGAAGATCAGCTGTGATCTCGACAAATTTAAGTTAATAACATATCCTTTTAGCTAACTTTTAGTCATCGACACTACCATATCCCTACCTACTTATGTAGATTTAGATAATCACGACGAACCATAACCATGATAACATTGTCCATCTGTTCGCAGTTGAAAAAGATCATCTGTGATCTCATGCGACAAATTTAAGTTAATAAACCATCCTTTTAGCTAACTTTTCGTAATCGGCTTGACTACCATATCCCTACCTACTTATTATGTAGGCGAGATGAGCCGACGAGACATAACATTGTCCATCTGTTTGCAGATGAAGAAAATCAGCTGTGATCTGCGTGGAATTTAAGTTGATAATGCATTATACTTCTAGTTAGCGTTCTTCGTCATCTTACTGCCATATCCCTACCTACGTAATGTAAGCGAGATGAGGACGTCAAACAGATCCGTGTTTTATATAATAACATTGTCCATTTGTTCACAGCTGAAGAAATGTTTTATTTTTCTATAAATGTGTATTCCTCGGCAATGGATCACTGTCAGTATTATATGCAACAAATTTCAGTTGTACTATACAGGCAGGATGATCGGTATTACGTGCTGCCAGACTTGATCGGTGATCCCGTCATTTTTTAATATACAGCCATGAAGATCATATAATGTACCCTGCTAATTCATTTCCCATCATTCCGTATACCTGCAACAAACCATAAACAAAGAACAGAAAAAGGGAACAAAATTGTGTATGTTCAAGCACCCGCTGTGCTCGCTGTAAACAGATTTCAATCCAAATAAAATTACCGCTGTACAATCATGTAAAACCCTTGTGCTTTGTTAACTGATCATCGATTCTCCCATATTCATGATATTCGGTTTCTCGGCCTCCATCCTCGAAACTGATGTTCTGTTATCAGCTGAAAATTCATATTTTACTGAAGCCCTCGGTGAAATTTAACACCTGGTCTCACAGTCTGCTATATTTTCGATTGAACGGTGCCCTTTTCATTCACTATGATATAATGCCCTACTTATTCGTCACTATTGACCAATATTTTAATTATTTAACCATTCGAGTTGTGAATAATTTGTATTTATTGATTCATTAATTTATATTTTGGTTTATTTATTTATTTATTCTATATTTATTATTATTATTATTATTATTATTTATTTAATTATTATTATTATTATTAAATTAATTATTTTATTTATTTATTTATTATCCTTATTCATTATTATTTAACAGTTCAAAATGTTCGTTCACTTGACTTTCTGAAGCTCAGGAAATATTTTAAGTATGCACTATTAATTCTTCCATAAAGTGGCGCATTCAGCGATAGTAATTAGATTTGAAAGTAAGAAAACCGGCTCTAATTTTACATCAGAACTGATATTGCAATTTCACCTTCCTTCCGTTTAAACATTTAATTCAGATTTTTCCTTTCTTTCTTTCTTGCTTTAATTTACACAAAAAGCCAAATTGATAAACTATCTATCCGGGAACATAATTAAATACCAACGCTTTCGTTTCTTGATACAACTTATGATAACATTGCGTTTACGGCTTATTGATTTGTTAACATAGAAGTTCGACTTATTTTGTGTTGATTATCTTTTGTATGCTTTATCTTTGATTTTATGTTGTAATATTGATGTGGACGCACCATCGGGTAGATGAGTGCCACTTTTGTAAAAGTGAAGTAAAAGTGAAGTTCCAAATCTGTCTATCTATCTATCTATCTATCTATCTATCTATCTATCATGTAGCGAAATCGGTGCATTAATATTCTTGGATGTATACCATCTATTGATTACCGAATTAATACAACTGTAATATAGATCCACGTAAATAAATGTAATTATTATGTTTATGTCTACATTATTTTGAAACGACTCACAGCGGATAAATGACCATTGATCATGTCCTTGCAATCAATCACGAGAAAACATAAATAGTTCCTGATTATACGCCATTAACTACCGTTGATAATGCAAAATCAGTAAGAATTCATCTAAATAATTCCGAACAAATTTCATCTCGATCCACTCTGATCAATTGCAGACAAACAAGTGACGATTCAAATGAACTCGGCAGCCAACGTCACAGTGCACAAACAAAGAAGAGAACGCCCATTGGATGAGCGGAAAAGGCCCATTAGCATTGACAACAATACCATAAACAAAGGGCTCAACCATTCTCTGCTGGGGTAAATTGGTTCTATTTAGACAAGCTAAATAAAACCGTATTCAGCACCCTTCCAATATAGTGGCCTGGGCACATTCTCTCACTTTTCCCCAGCTGTCCCAAAGGCTTTGTTGTGGACAAAAGGTGCTCATATACAAACATTAGAATTTTGTAAAATATTAATAACTTTTATGTGAAAAAAAAAATTTGGTACCTCCAGAAATGATTGTTTATTAAGAAAACTGCTTGAATTCAACAATATTTAGCAATGCTTGAGGTAAAATTTGGTTTAAAAAAGCTCCCAATATAAATTTTATTGGATATAATGCATGGGAAGTGAGCTAAAATTTTGAATTTGTACACTAATTTGACTATAGATTTGGGTGAATTTTGTTTTTAAACATGCTCCGAAATTAAATAATTGTCTGTGGACAAATTTAACTCAAAACTTGGAATAAGAATGTTTAGGTGGAAGTTCATGGAGGTAGAAAACTCCATGTGCTGCAATCGATCCATTCACCTTTAAGCTTCTACCATATTATAGAGCTCTCTCTCTCAAACATAATGTATAGTAGCAAACATTAAAAGTGTTATCATTTTGCTTCACTGTGAATATTTAATATTCAGACTGAAAATAAACTTGGAGATCAAAATTCAATCTCTGTTGATGATATGGTATCACATACTTCTTTATTCTTCAATTTCAGCAGGTGTTTTTGTTAATATGAGAAAGAAAATATTCAAAGACTTTGATATTTAAGATGAATATTTCAAAATGTTAGCATAGTCTCAGATGGTTTCTTGTTGCGTTGTATTACTGATTACATTAGTGTGAGCTGTTAGTTGATATTATACACAAAGAAAATGCATAAGGAAGTGTTTGTTTGGTATTGCCTGTTGTATACATTTAACCATCAAGTGTTTTTATTTCCAATACAGACAGAGAGAGATACCTATAATACACACCAGCCAAGGTAAACCACCATATAGAAACAACACACCAGGAATAAATGGTAATAACCCGATACAACATCATTCATCCATCACCAACACTGCTAATGTCAATACAGCATCTTGGACTAGCCACAGCCATGTCATTCGGAGCAATGCTGCCCCCTCTCAGCCGACACCACCACAGCAAGTACGCAAATCACCACCTTTCATCCAGATGCCTTTGCTGTCCTCGTCATCATCCTCGCTAATGGCACAGCAGGCCAAGTTGACTACGTCATTGGGAGTTGATAAAGGTGTCAAAACTTCAACAGCGCCTCCACGCTTCACACTACAAGTCCCTATGCTGCCTCAGCAGCAACAGAAGCAGTTGACATCACAGGTTAGTTAACATCACTGTATTCAAAATATATCAATTCTACCCCATGCAATGACAAAAAAAATGGGGTTCCTCCCAGTCTGATTCCCCGCTGTCAAAATAAAAATTGGGGGACATTTTGTGACTTGAACATCTAATTGCTTCATTTTATTGTATGCCATGGGTGCTTTCACAAACCTTACATATGATCAAACAAAAGTCATTTAAAGGGTACAACACCCATTGCATTTTTTTGCGTTTTTTTGCATTTTTGAAGAAATGAGAAAAAAAATTGGACAAAGTGGTATGCAAAATGAAGGGGCAAATCTTCTTGTTCTATTGGTGACATCAATCATGTACCACTTTTTGGCTTCTACCTTTAAAAGCATGTAAGCTACATTGCTACAGATGCCACCAATAGAACGAGAAGATTTGCCCCTTTATTTTGCATACCACTTTGTCCAATTTTTTCTCATTTCTTCACAAAATTCAAATAAACGCAAAAAAAGAAATACAATGGGTCTAGTACCCCCTTAAATTCACCAAATTTGGACAATGTTCAGATCCAAACCCCTTGGGCCTAAACTTGGTCCCATCTATTTTTTAAAATAGATCTTTGTATGAATAGATTTCCCAATTGTAGCCAAGTTTGAAAATTCTAGATATACACAAATTAAGCCATGACACCCCCCACTTATTCCCATATGCAGAGAGACACTTCAAAAAGATACATATTGGTCATGCATACCCACATTATAAACATGCATACATTCACCCAACCCACGACTTGCAAACACACAACATTCAGCGCATAACAACACATACATACTCATTTTTTGAAAAGGAAACAGGATTGCGCTCCAAGAATGCAATTAAAGTGACTATACTTAATTTGCAATGATACATTGCACCTGAGAAGGACTTGTAAAGCTGATAAATTGGTATCTCACCTTTTGCATCACATAATGATTAACATTTTATGCTAGATTATGGGAGAGCTGTTTCACACATCTAACTTGCAAACTGGGATAATATGTGTGGATTTCATCACAGGGACACTTATCTCTTGGGGAAACTTAGTGAATAATCATTGCCAATGAAATGTAAGTTGAAGGTCAAAAGTGAACAGACAATGTTTTGGTAGGTTTCAGGGAGAATATTTTATTCAAATTAAGAAGTTTTGTTGCGCTTAACTGTAAGACAATCAGAAAAATTTCACTTGAAAGATATGACTCAGATTCCTATTTTCCGTGCAATGGTCAAATGTTTTTTGGGGATTGCCATGGTCAAAAGGCTATATAGTAGGGCTATCATAGTGCATGCATTACATTGCCCATAGGCCACTGTGTTGTAATATATACTGCGCCAATAAAGTATCCTTACACTTGGAAAAATAATCACAATTTCAAAACCAAACAATATTGGGGTAAATTTGTTTTTTTAATAGATGCACTATCTAATCCTGCACATTATGACACCACATTGAATCCAATGTGACCTCAAGAAGTAAAGTTACAATCAATTGAATACACGAAGGTCCAGTTTTAAAAGTGACAAACTGGCCTATACAAGACGAAAAAAGATTCCAACAAGCGCAACAAAGAGACAACACAGTTTCTTCAATAAAGCATCATTTAAAGTAGTTTTTATTTCAGTTTTTACTTCTCTGTAAAACTTTCATTTTATTTGTCAGTTCTTTTTTTTTTTCAGTTTTCTTGTGTTCCTTTTATTTTAAATTAAAGCCGAACGCAAAAATTTGCCATTCACCACTCTCAAACCAGATGTCTAGTCTGTGGAGTTTTGAATAGGCCAGTTTGTCACTTTTAAAACTGGACCTTCATCTAAACAAATGCTTGTAACTTTACTTCTTGAAGTCACATTGGATTCAATGTGGTGTCATAATGTGCAGGATTAGATAGTACATATAATTAAAAACAAATTCACCCCAATAGTGTTCAGTTTTGAAATTGTGATTATTTTTCCAAGTGTAAGGATACTTTATTGGCGCAGTATATGTCAGTTGACAAAGAAAATACAAATTGGACAATGTCTTTGAATAGGCCAGTTTGTCACTTTTAAAACTGGACCTTCATCTAAACAAATGCTTGTAACTTTACTTCTTGAAGTCACATTGGATTCAATGTGGTGTCATAATGTGCAGGATTAGATAGTGCATCTATTTAAAAAACAAATTCACCCCAATAGTGTTCAGTTTTGAAATTGTGATTATTTTTCCAAGTGTAAGGATACTTTATTGGTGCAGTATATGTCAGTTGACAAAGAAAATACAAATTGGACAATGTCTTTGCCAGACAATCATATCTGCAAGAAAGGTTATTGCATACAAACATAATTAATAGTCCTAAGTTTCTGATGGCTATAAATCTTCTTTTTTTTTCTTCTTCTTTTTTTGTTGTTGAGAAGTTGAGGCTGTGGATCACAAAGTGCCCCTTTAATGAAATATTGACTAATTAATCAGAATTAATGGCAATTATTTAGGCAATACATTACATACAAATATTAAATGTTTTATAATTAACAAGTCAATTATTATTGATATGTCATTAATATTAAGGATCAACCAAGCATTGATGGTCGATTGAGATCTAACAAATTTAGCTCTATTGCCTCAGGTAACTTTAGAGAGAAATGAATTCTGTCCACTCCTTTCATTGAACAAAACCCATATATTTGCCGCTGAACATACATCATCACAGGTACATCGAATTAGCATATGTGCTCAGTTTGAATCCAAAAATTAGAAAAACTTCATTGAAATATTTTAAAATTAAAATACCCAATTAAGCAAAATAAAAAGTCTGAGCCATCCAAATTTTGAAACAAACCTGGCAATTGATAAAAATTAAAATATAATTGATAATCTACATTTTTAAATATTTATTTTCTTTGGTTTTGTAATTTTAATTGCAAAAGTGAAGATCTCTTATTCATACTGCTTACCCACTTACCCAGTAATAGCGTGCATGAAAGTAATAACATTGATACATAGCCACATTTTAAGTATATTTGTTGATTTATTACAGAGCTTGGGGATGTGTAAAGAGTTTTTTTTAATCCATAACCAATAGACTAACCAACCTGACTTCAAAGGCTTGTCACCTAGAAACAAAATGCCCCATTTATGTTACCCTTTCAATCTTTCTACCTGACACCTCCCCATAATCACGTACACCAGTCTTTTTATTCTTTAGTATCCTACATTTTCCTGATAAATTCCAAATTTATTTATAAAAATTCTGAAATTGATAAAGAATTTCTGCTCAGAAATGTTGAGATTTGTCAATTGCTCTGAACATAGCACAGGGAAGGTAAAAAGCATGCTTCCAAATAGTCATGATGTGATGAAAGAAAGCTTTCAAGTAATGTGTATATTATTACACAGCAGTCATGATCATGCATTTATGTAAAAGGGTGCTATCTACTGAAGATAGTATTCTGGTAATTTACCCGTATACATGCATTTCTATTGTTCCTTAAAACACTGAATTCTAAATCTAGGCTAAGTCAGATGTCAGTATCAGGTATCACAGATGTGCACAAGTAGCTTTGATGGCTTGTGTAATAGAACAAAATAATAATAAAATCAGTGATTGTTTGTCAACACATGAAATTAAAGAAGCTGAAATTACTGCTACAAAGTGGTTATTTTCATGAAGTGGTTATTTTCGTGATTTAAGGTTGGCTTACAAATTTAACAACATGCAAAACTTACATGAACTGTCATTATATAATAATATTTTTAAGGCATAAAAATTCCCTTTTGTCAAAAATCACACAAAAAAAATTGTCTATAAAAATAACCACTCTTCAAGATTTAGTCTTACTAAGAGGAAATATAGTTGTGGAAGTTGAGTCGGGAGATGATATGTTATTGAGAACATTAGACACAGTTAATGTTGCGCTTTCATCCATAACATTGCTGTAAACTATCTACTGAAGATAGTACATTATAGATTGTGCTGATTGAGTACATCACATTATTATTGCATTGTTTTCTACAAGTGCCTTGATCTGACTTTTGATGTAACCCTTAATACATGACTAATTTTTAAAATTAAAAAACTATGAAGGAAGAAATGACTTTGAAAAAAAATCTGGATATAAGTAATTTCTTTGCAACTTAATTCCGAGTAAAAATTTAAATTTGGCATTTGGCCATCGTAAAAGAGTGAAACCTTTTTTACATGATTTTTGACAATCACAACCACACAATTCACAGACCTAGCACAAGTCTAATTATGTTATAGTATAGGCAAATGTGATCTTAATTCTGCTTCCTATCTGTATTTTGATTATTGTTTATTAAAAATAAGTTGGCTTGATTGATTGGTTTAAGATACAAAAACAAAATGCCCTACGATTGCAAAAAGTTCAAGCTACAAAACTTTAAAAAAAATCTATTTTAAGGGATTGTGATCATAAAAGTAATGTTGCCATGGTATATATGACTGTTGATTACCATTGTTTAAAAAGCATGAATCATGATTCAAAAAATATATCGGTTAAGGATATTTGCCCTTAAATTTGACAAATTGGCTCCACAAATTTATAGTTTTCAAGGGCTTTCAAATTTAAACAAGAGCAATTTTTAGAAGAATCTTGAAAATAGGACTTACGGAATATATCGAATAATAACATTTCATATGAAAAATGCATTTTGATCCAGAACATTCATTCATTGTTTATTAAATGTTATTAAACTTTTGTTTCTGATCTGATCCTCGCATACATTTATTGGCTCGCAATGTCTTATGCCCAGGGTGAAGCATATAGTCCAACTCCTTCTTCATTAAAAGCTTTTGTGTGTCAGCAAATTAATTTGCAGCTGGTAAATGTGGGGTCATATATTTTCAATTCATGATGATACAATAACTGATATGGCATCCATACCGGGCATCCATATGACATCCATGTATATGAATATGAATTCAACTTCCAGTGGTCTATTCCATTTTAAATATACCCCACTGCTATCTCAATTCCAGTCAAACTATATGGTTAATCCAGGTGAGATGGTTGTATTTTATGTCAAAGTCCATCTGCATTATTATTTCTTTATTTGTTTGAACACATTATGTGTACATCCATATCAAAAAGATGCACTTGTCAGCTGCTACATGTATCTCTTTTTACATTACAGCAGAGGATTAAATACCAGATTCATCTCAAGTTTAGATCACTTTAACAAATCATCCCCAAATCACATGGTTTAGGAATACCGAATACATTCCTAAACCATGTGACTTGGGGATGATTTGAAGTGACCTCCACTTGAGATGAGTCTGGTATTTATTCATAGCTAAATGTATAAAGAGATACATGTTGCAGCCGACAATGGCATCCTTTTGATATGAATGTATACATATATATCCAATTCCATCTTGATGAGTGTGACAGTGTATCAGATTGCATTGGGCCTTCTGGTCATTGCAGTATCAACCTTCAGTGGTCCTGTACAAAGCATATTTAATACATTTTGTTTTTATGCCAATGACCTATGTGCAGCTGTACATAAAGGTGTTGTTATATGATACCCTGTATTTTTGTTTAAATTAAGACAAGTGCCAGGATACAGATTGATATTGAGGTCTGTCATCTTAAAACTTACTAGAAAAAGAAGTTACAGAGTCTTAAAGACTCTGAAAGGGATTTTTTTCCAGTAAGTAACTTTTTATTTAATTGTGTTAATATAAATATCAAAATGAAAGTTTTGCTTATTTGTATACAGAGTATATGCTTTACTTCTAATTTAACCGACTTTTACCACAATAAACTTATAACAAGAAGATAAACAAACAAACAAAAACAAAATTCAATATACTGACAATTTCATCTCACAAAAGGTAAAATATCAGATATTCGCTGGCAAAGTGATGTAATAATCGGATTGACTACCATAGCAATAGGGTAAAACAACTTTTGAATATACCGCAATTCACTAGTACGTTCACATGGTACCTCTGCATTGAACCATATCATGCTGATTACTCGCACCTGTATGATTAGTATCTTTCAAAAGAGCGGTATTGTATTCAATCTGAGTGGAACCTGCTTGTAGTGCAGCGCGATATATTCAAAAATTGTTTGACCCTATTGCTATGGTAGTTAAAAATTGTTTTACCCTGTTGCTCATGGGGAGCACGGTGGCCTAGCGGAACGGGCACTGACTCATAATCGGAAGGTTGCGGGTTCGAGCCCCAGCGACGCCATCGTGTTGTGCCCTTGAGTAAGGCACTTTATCTTGATTATTCCTCTCCACCCAGGTGTTTAAATGGGTACCGGCATTCTTAAATGCTGGGAATGTAACAGACTCGACTAGAGGAGGTGTAGCGATCCCCCTATAGCAACATTACATGGAGGGGCTGGCCCAATCGCCAATGAAAGAGAGATGGGCACTCCGATCACTGTTTATACAGGATCGTCTCCTTTACCTTTACCTTTTATGGTAGTTAATCCGATTATTACATCACTTCGACAGCGAATACTGCAGCAAAATAAAAAGGAAAATGTCCATGCATAAATTTTATCCAGAACTCGAACAACTTCTAATAAAGAAAAAGATTCAGTTCAACTTTTTTTGTTCTTGTCAGTTTCATTGCAGAATTTTACCTTGATATGACAAATGTAAGCATTTTTGTTTGAATAATATTCCATATTAAATATTCACAATGGAAAGCATTAAGTCCCATCATTACAGTATTATGAATATATTATCACTGTTTAAGTTATACTTATAACCCAGAGGAGTACAATGTGAAAATATTGCCCCATGTGAATCGCTATAGCACCTGAAAGTCTCAAAGACACTTCAATCTGACCCATTTATGTGGGATGGATGTTAGAAACTGTCTTGTTTTAAACAGATTACTTGCCTGAAAAATGACTTTGGGATTTGACAGTTTGTACCTGATTGATCGATATCTATAATTTAAAACTGCCAGAAAGTTCACCTCTTTGGTTTTTTTATGTTTAGGAACTTACCTGGAAATAAAAGTTGTCAGCAATGTCTCACACTTTTTCCCCCCAAGTGAAAGTTTTTATGCAAATAGGGAAAAAGCCTAAAGATGTTAATTAGCCCTAACCTTTTTACCATCTATGATTTGCTGATGTTCATGTAGACAGACTTAGGCATGTGTGTGTGCCACTTAGTAGTCTGTGGCCACAAATAAGCAAAAAATTGCTACTGACCCAAACATGAAGCTCCTGTACCCTCAAATACAAAATTTGCCTTTGTACTTTGTTTTCAAATGTTTGACCCTCTCAACCCCCCCAATGAAAGTTGAAGACCACAGTCAGGCCCGTACGCAGGATTTTTTTAATGGGGTGCTGATTTTGAAAAACTGGACTTTTTTACAAGGGGGGGGGGCGATTTTGTGAAAAGTGGACTTTCTTCCCCAAATTTGGACCTTTTTTGACCAAAAAAGCGTAAAAAAAAAGATTTTTTTGCTCGCTACACTCGCAAATTCTGAAATTTTGGGACTTTTTGTATACTTTTGCAAATTTGGGGAGGTGCGGTCGCACCCCCGCACCCCCCCTGCGTACAGGCCTGACCACAGTCCACACTGGTGTTAGGGGGGAAAGTGGGTACACTGGCTTTCAGAAAAGAATGTCACTTTCTCACTCTGATCAATGCACACACCCTGTTAAGCTTTGTGGTCCCTTCATGAACGCTACTCTGCGCCGACCAACACTCTGACGAGTAATCAGCCAATCAGATTACAAGTCTGTTATGATAATGAGATGATTGAAGTATCATTGTTGAATTATTTTGGTCCCCATGACAACATCACAGATTAACCATACTATAACGTTCCAACTTTATATGATTGTAGCAAAGATCAAAGATGCATCATTTATAGTGCCGATTTGTTTTTCTGACCTTAGCAGAAAAACAGTTCCGATTTATCATTTATCAGTGTTGAGATTGAAAAGTCACATTGCATGTTATCAGATTTGAGATCATGTTTCCATGTTTATTTTTGTTTTTCTTGTATGCAAGTGAAAATGATTATAGATTTGCTAGTAGTTCTTGTAACTTGAGATTTGCACAAAGTCATATTTTATCTTGATTGAACAAGAAACACTCAAGACATAATCCCATGCTGACATTTTACAGGCAAACACTCACATTCAAGTGAGAAATACAAAATAGAAAGCAAACAAGTTCAAGACTAAAACAAACAAATTGTGCAAAAGGTTACTTTCGCTTTTAAAGGGGAATGAAAAGAATAAAAAAAATAACATTGAATTTAAAGAACCATTCAGTGATCCCAGCGCAAGTGTGAAAAAATTAAAATTGTTTATAAATTGCTTAAAAGTGAAGGATAAGTTATTCAAATTGTCATTTGGTATTTTTGAAATGACAAATTTGGCAAAAAAACGAAGAAAACAGCAGTATTGACGAAGTTGAAGCCCCATTCAAATACATGTAGCTAATTTAGATTATAGATTCATGTAAAATGTCTAATTTTGTCTTAAATACACAGCTTTCGGCTGAACCACTTGCAGGTTATGTAAGCACATCTATGACAATGACAACGGTACTGTAGCGGAACCGGCCTTCGGTATATATGGTAGCGAAGTAAGGCCTATGATGTAGTAGGTGTACGAAACATATCGTACCTGACACTGGGAAAGGAAACACTCTCACACTCACAGATATGAGATCAATTGGCTCAACACCTTTATTGGGCTTCGGGCTGATCCAAGATCGGAGTGGATTCAGGAGCGGAGAGCGGCGGCTTGGATGCTTAGAAGAGAGGGAGAGCTAATTGACCAGTCATCGACCAACCACACTCACGGCTACAGACAGTCTGGCCACACTTGGTCTGACACTTGTTGAAAAGACGGCCCGGCCCGGGCGCACTGGCCCGGCCGACCTGGCGAACTGGCCAAGAGTGCTCTTGCACTCGGCTTATATAGCCAATGAAACCACGTGACTGAAGGAGGCCCTCTATCGTCGACATCCATTTCCGCCACACACTCCCTCCCCAAACCGATCGTCCCGGATCGTATATAGTCGGGCCAGGGGCGGAAAATGGGCGGTGATTGTATTTCAGAGCTGATCAAATCACACGCAACTGAATCGTTCCGACTCAGGAAAGATCGATCACTTACGCCTAATCGGAGCGGGGATCACCAAAAGAGCCAGACAACGACATGCAAGAGCATGCGGGAGGATACGAACATGGAACGAGATCAGCCATGATCGTGCATTACCCTCACCGGTGCCCATACACATTGCTCCCCGATTCAATCGGTGCTCCGCCGGGTCCAAAATCCGGAGTAAATGATGTTTCCTTAAAAACTATCATCTTTATATTAAAAGATACTCTTCAACACTTTAACATATAAAAAAATGTAGGAGATTTAACTGAATTTTCCAAAATATCTCCAACAAGTAATTTGATATATCCAAAACATATTATCATCAACTTTAAAATTACTTGTTGTCATGCTTTGTGATATTGAATTGTTAAACAAAACAGTTCTAAATAACTTCACAGCATGTATATTATATATGCTGGTAACCTTTCTAACATTATAGTTAGAAATCCGG
This sequence comes from Amphiura filiformis, assembly GCF_039555335.1. Lineage (NCBI taxonomy): Eukaryota > Metazoa > Echinodermata > Ophiuroidea > Amphilepidida > Amphiuridae > Amphiura > Amphiura filiformis. The sequence goes on from NC_092646.1 coordinate 44,430,606, forward strand.
AGTCGCCTTAAAAGGAATGTATTATTGCTCCGGTACAAAGCATTATCGCTGGTTATTAATACCAATGATCCTAAAAATTGTTTTACTGCCACGATTACATGTGTATTTAGTTCACACACAAATAATAGAAGTAACCATTTACCCAATCACGGAGCCATCACATCAAAGAAAGAGCCGGCCAGCGAGAAGCAAGAACACAGGAGGAGCCGTCATAGATCGTACATCTATGACAGGCTAACGATCCTCGCTAGTGCACATACCACTCACCGGTAGACTCCCCCTCCGATCCGACGAATCTCCATCCGGAGCAAACAATGTCTCCTATTATCATTTAAAAGCAATATATCATACAAAATCAACCTGATTAGTTGTTTTAACAAAATGCATGGCCATGCTCTTGTAAGTACTTTACAAAATAGTACAACAACATGAAAATATAATGTTGTCTTTAACGTCTTTATCCAGATTTTACTTAGTAATTTGACTGATTATTAAATTTCGGAATGATTGATTCACCAATATGAATTATTGTGCATCATCAACATTTCACTAACGGTTGCATTCCATCCATTCCTAGATGCTTTCAGGAATCACCGGAGCAGCGGAAGGGCCCATACAGCGAAATGCAACGACATGGGAAGACTCCGACAAATCCTCAACCAATGCCCATACATGACACCAGGGATCACAACCGATGATCCAACAATTCCCGAATCCGAATAAATAATTCACTACCATCAAAGCATTACATCGCGATTACACTGTGTGCGATGCTGACATTTCACATCACACACACACATACTACTGTAAGAGTAATTATTTGCTCCTTCACGGAGCCATCGCATCAAAGATAGAGTCCGCCAGTGATGAGCAAGAGCACAGGAGGAGCCATCACAGGTCGAACATCTATGACAGGCAAACGATCCTCGTGCACATACCTCACCGGCAAACTCCCTCTCCGATCCGACGGATCCACAATCTGGAGCACAATCCGGAGCTTTAGTGGGAATCATTTCTAAATCCAAACTTCAAAGCTAATGTTGAAGTAAAATAAACTAGTGTGTTTAACAGCGTCAAAGAAAAGCTACACCTCACATTTATATAAACTTGCTCCGAAATTCCGGAGTATTAAAAGAGCAAAGATTTTGCTGGATCTTTAAGAATCAAGATAATTCCGTCGGAGCAACTTCTCCGGATCAACGGTAATCATTCCCACCGAGCACCTTCTCCGGTGATACGTTTAATTTACGCCGGAGCAACTTCTCTGGATGCACGATGTAATGATCATTGCCACCGGAGCAACTGAATAACATTCTTGTTGTTTCCACACTACACATATTCGCATGTGTTGGAGGCTCACCTCAGTGTGCAGAATTATCAGATTAAAAGCAGTTGTCGGCTCACCCTCAAAGTGCAGAGCTACATGTACATCGTATCATGTACTCATCTACTTAAGAATACCGAAGCCTACTCCGCATGCACCTTGTCACCTCCAGGTCTGCATTATAATCACGGGATTCGTCTACACGCTGTCACCTCCAGTCTTCTCTGTAAGATTCGGAAAGCTGTTCCATCGGATTTGTTTTGCTGCTCTTATGTATGCGGGTTTCTCTTTAGTAAGATTTGGATGTCTGTCCTCACGCTTTACCCACTGCCGAAAACTAACACTACAAAATTAATTCTACCAGGTCCGGTTTCCATTTCGGACTCTGCTCCAACCACGGCGTCTCTGTTTCTTCGTAGGAGTCTTCTACATCACTGCTCCGACCACGGCATCCCAATTTCCTCGTGGGAGTCTTCTACATCACTGCTCCGACCACGGCATCTCAATTTACTCGTGGGAGTCTGCTAAACCATTGCTCCGACCACGGCATCCCAATTTCCTCGTGGGAGTCTTCTACATCACTGCTCCGACCACGGCATCTCAATTTACTCGTGGGAGTCTGCTAAACCATTGCTCCGACCACGGCATCCCAATTTCCTCGTGGGAGTCTCTTCATTTAAACTTCAGCAACTCGGCAACTGCTACTGTGGAGGAGGACTATTTCTTGATCCGATTATGTCATTCTTCAGCTCGCTATCAGCATGCACAAATCCGGCGACAATGTTCATCTGCTACAGTTCCAATTAATGTATTCCGATGATTTTCCCTGATTTCACAATTATTGTTCTAACCATTCCAATCACTTTAACGAGTTCTATCGGATCCGGAGCAACTATGTCTCGGAGACACGGTGCGCCGGATTTCCGGAGCTTCGTAGGGTTTGAGTCTGTCAACTTCGCACTCCATAGTTCTCTCTGCTAAACACTTGTCCACCAATCTGATATGTGAATACTAGTCCAACTGTCACGGAGATCCCACCGCTGGCACCAAATGTAGCGGAACCGCCTTCGGTATATATGGTAGCGTAAGGCCTATGATGTAGTAGGTGTACTGAAACATATCGTACCTGACACTGGGAAAGGAAACACTCTCACACTCACAGATATGAGATCAATTGGCTCAACACCTTTATTGGGCTTCGGGCTGATCCAAGATCGGAGTGGATTCAGGAGCGGAGAGCGGCGGCTTGGATGCTTAGAAGAGAGGGAGAGCTAATTGACCAGTCATCGACCAACCACACTCACGGCTACAGACAGTCTGGCCACACTTGGTCTGACACTTGTTGAAAAGACGGCCCGGCCCGGGCGCACTGGCCCGGCCGACCTGGCGAACTGGCCAAGAGTGCTCTTGCACTCGGCTTATATAGCCAATGAAACCACGTGACTGAAGGAGGCCCTCTATCGTCGACATCCATTTCCGCCACAGTACCAAAACCTGAATTTTGATGATTTTTACGATTGTCCGGATGAGCAAATCACTGAATGGGCCTTTAACAGGATGAATATATATAATTATGCAAGTTATGTAGAATTGTGCAAAAATGTTTACTGTGTAGTAAGATAGAAAGTGATGTAAGAACTAAAATTGGAAGTGGAATGCCTTTTATAAAAATTACGTACTATTAATTATCCATTTTGAATGAGGTTGGATGTATGGCATACGCTTGATGTCATGCACGTACTACATGAGAAATACGCGTAACAGGAATTTGGCATTTTTAGTTTAATCTAATTCTTGTTACAAAAAAATAAACAAGTAACGAGCTAATTGTGACATGATCAAGGGGAATGAGTCACATGTCGACCCTGGTTGGAAATGAGTTTTACATATGTTTCTAAAGAGGACATATAGAGCTTCCAAAAACTAAAAACCTCATGTTGATACGACTTTTTTTCTTCAAAATTACATCAATTTATCAATCGTTAAAAACTAGAGAAAACAAAAGAATTTTAACACTTTCTTTGCCAATATCTCAGAATCAATATTAGCGACATACGACTCATATCCCTTGATCGCGTCACATTTTAGTATGTTATAGGACCACTGCAAAGCCTAATTTATGGGTAATAATATCTAAATTTTTACAATTGGTTTGTGTCACATTTTTAATTTAAGAGTTGTTACTGACAAAGTGATGAATTCTTGTTAATGCTTTAAAAATGTAATAATTTGGTGCTTTTCTTGTTTGTTTTTTCCATGTTTTTCTTGTATATGTTTTTTATTTATTATTATTATTACAAAACAGGCAAGCATAGTTTCACCCCAGAGTACCAGCACAGTACCAGCATCAGTTCCAATGGCACCTTCCCCCGGTAATAGTGCAACAATGACAATGCCAACACATCAAATAGTGAGGCCACAGACTGGTGCAGCTCATGAGCTTGTCACCTCAAGCAAACAGGTAGGTGGTACAACAGTGTTGTAGACAAATATGAGAACAGGTTTGGAACACAATTACAGTCTAGCAAACAGGTATATATAAATGTGACATATATTTCCATGTGCATATGTCCAAGCCATTGATCAATCATGTTTTGACTTTTATTCACATCGAAAATATTGTCAATAAATATATTTAATGATTAAGAGTACAGAAATAAATCAAATACTGGAACTTACGTTTCGTTAACACGACGTTTCATCCGAAACCATCGGACATCATCAGGTGACTGAGTTAGGTCGATTGGTCACGTCGGCTGTTTTCACCCACAACAAAGTCACGGGACATACCTTTAATCCGGAAGATGTCATCATTCTGGACAAGGAGGAACGCTGGTTTGAAAGGGGTGTGCACGAAGCCGTCTGGGAGAGAGTCGAAAGACCGTCGCTGAACAGAACAGGAGGACTACGCTTTCAACTCTCGCATGCGTGGGACCAGGCACTGAAGTATTTGATTTATTTCTGTACTCTTGATTTACCAACTGGATGAATAATCTACACCAAGATATATTTAATGATTATATACCGTATTTTGTCAAATAAACGCCCCCGGGGGCGTTACATTTTCCCAAGGGGGGGTTTATTCAAGGTCAATTTTAGAACGATAAAAACGCTAAAAGGATGAAATATGAACTAGAAACACTGACTTCTGGCTCACCTCCGGGTTTCCAATCCAGATTTTCGCCAATTATTGACGCTATATCGACCATGTGGGGAACTTGGTAAGCTTACAACACAAGATGGCATGGAAATATCGGCATTTTTGAAACATCTTGGTTGAAAAAAGTGGTGGGGCGTTTATTTGAGGGGGGGGCGACTATTTGACGAAATACGGTAATATGATTTGTTTTTACCATCGTTTTATGTGTTCTGAATACACTTAAAGCTGTTAAAGTTATGTGATTATTGTATTAGTCTTACAGCATGTACTTAAATAATCTGCTCTATCAAGAAATGGGTTGTCTGAGCAAAGGTTGAAAAAATAATGATTTTGGATTTTCAATTGCCATGGGACTTACATCTCTGAACCACATTAATAACTAGATAATGAAATGGGCAAAATTGTAGAGACATCATTTCTGGCTAAAAAGAAAAGAAAAAAAAAGAAAAAGCGCAGTGATTTATAGTGCGCTACGCACAGGCACAATGCCTAGACGTTGATCCACAAGCCTCAGCACACTTTACAGTAGACGTGTATCATTTCAGCTAGATACACTTGACTACTTTTAACAGACCATTAACTTAAGCAGCAAAGCATGTGGAAATGAACTCCTGCCTTCATTCACTAATCAATCATGAAGAATAATCATACCTCCTATAAATAATACAAATATTTTGATCAGAATTACATCAAATTTATGAACCATGAAAGAGATGAGGAAAGAAGATATACTTGTGAGAGGCATGGTATGAAATAGGATGGGTATTGGATAAACTGTATGCGTCAGATGAATAGCTTCTGTCAGATCAATTAGTCTGTTGATGAACCATGGGTGTTAATGATTCACAGCAGTGAACTCCTGTACAAAATAGACTTTGCTTAGCATAAGATTAACGTATGATTATAAAGTTCAACTATGGGGAGGTCTACTTTTAGTTTGGTTGATTCATATCAGCTATTAGGGTTGGAACTTAAAGGACTTTGCATTTCAGTTTCAAAATTTGGGCTTATAATTGAAAAGAGTAAGATAAAAAAAATAGTATTACTGAATGACAAAAGTAGTCATGTGTAACCAGCTGAAATGATACACATCTACTTATTTGCTATCTTCAGTAGATAACATTTTGTGTTCATGTGACTATTGTTTTTACCATCTTGTTTGTTTTCTCAGTACCCTTAAAGCTGTTCAAGTTAATTCTTGTTTTAGGCTGACAACATAATATAATATCAAGAAATAGTCTGTTTTGTCAAGAAATGGGTTGTCTGAAGAAAAGGTTGAAAAATACTGATTTTGAATATTTTCATGATATAAATATTGACATGACACGTAAAAGTGTAGAGGCACCCTTTCTGGATATAGACCATTAAGCAGCAAAGCATGTGGAGATGAATAACTTCCTTCAGTCACTAGTCAATGATGTGGAGTACTCATATGTCATGTAAATAATACAAATATGTTGATCGGAATTGAATCAAATTAATGAACCATTCAGAATAGGGAAAGATGTACTTGTGAAAGGCATGGTATGAAGTAGGATAGGTATTGGATAAACTGTGTGTGTCGGATGAATGGCTTCTGTCAGATCCATTAGTCTGTTGATGAACCACAGGTGTTAAACACACAGCAGTGAACTCCTGTAAAAAATAAACTTTGCTTCGAATAAGATTAACATATGATTATAAAGTTCAACTTTGGGGTGGTCTACTTTTAGTTTGGTTGATTCATAATAATTATCAGGGTTGGAACATAAAGGACTTTGCATTTCAGTATCAAAATTTGGGCTTATAATTGAAAAGAGTAAGATAAAAAAATAGTATTGCTGAATGTTAAAAGTAGTCATGTGTAACCAGCTGAAATGATACACATCTACTTATTTGCTATCTTCAGTAGATAACATTTTGTGTTCATTTGACTATTGTTTTTACCATCTTGTGTGTTTTCTCAGTACCCTTAAAGCTGAATAAAGTTAATACTTGTATTAGGCTGACAACATTATATCATATCAAGAAATAGTCTGTTTTGTCAAGAAATGGGTCGTCTGAAGAAAAGGTTAAAAAATACTGATTTTGGATATTTTCATGATATAAATTGACATGGCACGTAAAAGTGTAGCGGCATTCTTTCTGGTTACAGACCATTAAGTAAGCAGCAAAGCATGTGGGATTGAATTACTTCCTTCATTCACTAGTCAATGATGAAGAATTGTCATATGTCCTATAAATAATACAAATATTTTGATCGCAATTAAATCAAATTTATGAACCATGAAAGAGACAAGGAAAGAAGATGTACTTGTGAGAGGCATGGTATGAAGTAGGATGGGTATTGGATAAACTGTATTTGTTAGATGAATGGATTCTGTCAGTTCCATTAGTCTATTGATGAACCATGGGTGTTAATGATACACAGTAGTGAGCTATGCAGTAAAAAATAGGCTTTACTTAGAATAAAATTAGCATAAGATTGTAAAGTTCAACTTTGGAGGTGATCTACTTTCAGTTTAGTTCATATTAAAGTTGAATATAAGGGTTAAACATCATGGGCTTTGCTTCTTGGTATTCAAAAGACAGTGTCAACAGTACCACTGAATATTAAATGTGAGTAACCAACTGAACTAATACATAGCTCTATGATGTATATGCTATCTTCAGTAGATAGCAAACTTTAAGTTTCATATTTCTATTTTCAGTACAGCCAAACTAGATAACAAAAAATCACCTCACAATGTGTGAAGTGGATAACAACTAAATTGACATTTTTGTCATCTTTTTCAGAAAGAAAGCAACAAACATCCAATTATCAACATGATATTACCATTTAGTAGGTGGCAAGGAAAACTGATGTTCTTTTTTGCATTGAAAATACTCGTAAATTTCTGCTGACTGTTCTTACTTTTTCTTCTTCTTTTCTTTCTAATTCTGTCTAACGTCTACCACTTGTTGTTTATCTTTATCTTACTGCATGTTTCTACTGGGGAACGGTTGGTGGGTAATGTGGTTTAGTTTAGAGTGTTACTGGTTAAAGTGCTCAGTGGAAACAGATCGGATCAGAGTGATGCGGTGTGGACACCCGGCAACCGTGATCCACCACATGAGGTAGACCATGCGGTGTGACACCCGGTATTTCTGTCAGTGGAAACACAATGGTTAACGGTTGCTGGGTGTTGAACTTCTTTTATGTACATTTTATGTATCTCATCGTGACCATAAAAGCAGCTTGGGGTCAGGAAAATATTTTCAGTACTTCCGGTACACACCACAACCCTTATTTTAAGCATCAGTAGAAACATTCTGGTTGTTGCCTGAATCGGATTGTGGGCTACCAGGTAATACCGGGTAAAAATACAGAGTGCTCAGTGTAAACACACAGTTAGTATGAGTCCTGATTCTTTTGATACTAATTCTTGTGATTTTGGTTCTGATTCTGATTTCTGCAGTCCGAAACTGATGACACCAGCAGGTGCACTCCATCCCAGCCCCAGGTACATGCCAATTTGTCTACACCTGTCCCTTATGCAGGTGGAAATACCAGCAATGAAACCGCTGGCACACAACAAGATACTGCTGGTAATAACATGGCAACCAATGATATGTATCAGCAACAGCAGCAGGAAGAAGATCAACCTCGTAGCTACAACCTTCCATTACCTGGTAAGTTGCAAGTACTACCTATAGACGAATCCAATTTCACGCATTCCTAAACCTCAATGGCTGCCAAAGTTGGATCCCTGTCGGCTCCATCTCACCTAAAATGTGAAATGATGCGGGCTTGGGAGGGTATTTTAAACTGCATTCTATCACCTGTGTTACATGTAGACAAAAGAATAATGACAGTGTACAACACAAAATAATCTAACATCAAATTTTAAGCGGCTTTAATCCACCCAATTGGGCAGTCACTACACCAGTTTGGTGCATATGGGGACCCATCATGGCCGACCAAATCCTGACCATGATAATCCCACCACCAAATGCTGATTTCAGTTTAAAAAAAGTGGGATTGCTCTCGGCTCGGTAGAATAATCGGAGGTGAGAATGTTTTTTTTTTTTTTTTTCACACCTTTGGCCTCTCAATGCTTCCCACTGATGCATTGGTCCAAAGAGGGAGAATAATTTTTGAATAGAACAGACAATTGGGTAACTTCCATTTGCAATACTCACTCCCATTGTGGAAGATAGGTAAAGCAATATACAGGTGGAGTATGGGTTTCAAATAAATTGACCCAACCAATTCCATTTGAAAAAAGATAATGCCTCTATAGAAAATGTTTCTTAAATCTTCCAGAGTGGTAGTGTGGGTTTTAAATGGAATAACTCTATTGTCCATATGTCATGAAATGGGTTCCTTTGCATTTTGTCAGTTATGTCAAGGTTTGTACATCATTTTGCATTAAAGCACACATAATAACAAATAAGAGAACCTGTCATAGCAAAGCAAACATTTTCTGGAATTAAGAAAGTGTCCAATCTTTCAAAAAATCCAAATATGCATGAAAAAGTTGTAACTCTTCAAAAGTACATAACATCAAAATCATGGCACGTATCAAAAAACAACATGATTGGTGTAATGTAGAGGCAATAACCCACCTAAAATGCATCCTTTGACAGGATTGCCCCTAGTTGATGTACTTTTATGATGCACAGAAAAATATGTTATTAAATTTTCAGTGAAATCTGAGGACAATACAAGAATACTGCTTGGACTGCTTAAGACTTGCCTGTACTAAAACTTAGATGCCATTTTTGAAAAGATTAGACCGTTCCTTTCAGAAAATAGCTTTTACTATGACAGGGTTTATAGTTTGTTAATTATGAGTGTTTCAATGTAAGATGATGCACAATCATTGAAATGTACTGAAGAACTAAGTGCACATGTTCTCCCATAGACTTTATATGTGAACTGTATCCTATGTTCCATATCCCTATTTCACCACTCTACATCTTCATTTACTTAAATTACCTGAAACTTTTTATTTAAAATTCCAGAAGATTAATTTTGGTATCAAGTAAAAGGTACTATCATAGGTTTTCAAATGAATGTAAATTTGATAGCGTAACAGAAACAGACTAAAGTTGTTTCCTATTACAAATAAGTCATTTTTTTACTTCAAGATGAAACAACACCACCCTATTTGGGTACCCCATTTCATGACACATGGCCAATATATATCCCCAGGTATATATCTATCTATATATATTTGCTTAGGCTGGTATCAATTATGTGTAGACTAATACTAGGAATAGTCGAGAGAAAGGGCGAGTCAGCCAGAAGAAGTCATGGTGTAAATTACTGATTAAAAATTTGACTAGATATGATGCATGCAGTCTTGGTCCATCCTAGCACCACAGCAAAGCTACAAGATTGCAGGGTACTAGCCTACCCTTGTTTTTGCTCTATCTCATCATAGATACTAAAAATAAAATTTTAGTATCTATGATCTCATGGTGTCATGTTTTTGTAACAAACATACCAACCTGAGCCTTGGGCTACTATCACTGTCAATTTATAGGATAACTAAGGCGGTGCAAAATAATGTAGCCTTAGCAAAACAAAGCTATGTCTTGGATATTTGTATGTGACCCATTGCAAACCAGGAATATGGTAAAATTGTATAAATGAAATTTTGACATGGCTGTAAAGCACTAAATAGATTCATAAGTTTGTTGATATAGAATAAGAAAAAGTTTTGTTCATGAGAAATTGTTCTTACTTAAGAGCTCTTAAAGGCCATAATGATTAGAAATTTGCTTGAAAATTACATCAGATTTGTTATTGTAACATGTAAATGTGAGTGCTAAGGAGAGGGGCCTTGGGACTCAAGCCTATTTGGGGCACATTTTAGCCACTGGTCCCCAGCTCAGATGGGCTGCCAGTCTCTGGGGTTAAAGGTTTGTGGGCATACTCCTAAAGTATACTTTCGAAGATATGGTAAAATTTGTTAATTTCTCAAGTTTTTTGTCAATGGCAAGCTAAATTTAATGTTATGAAAATGGGCACAAGTTGAAGAGTTGCAATGTCTGTTACGATTCAGTGGGTATCACATACAGTGATCTACAATCTGAAAGACTGTGGTCAGTGTGGCATTTTACCAATAGACCTTTTCATATCGAAGTTTTCTGAAGTGATACGCAGTTCTTGGGCATGCACTTACGCCAGTTGTGCGTCGCGTTGCATCAATGTACGCAGTTGAGGAGCGTTTATTTGTATTTACGTGGGCATTTAAAGACACTCGCATCCATGTGATTATGTTGTAAACATTTCCGATGCCGATTCACACAATATGAAAAAAGTCTATTGATAACACGCTGACTGCTGCTCACTTCAGGCTAGGGCAACATTTCAGGCTTATCAATTTTACACCGCTTCATCTGTTTGAAGCTGCAACTTTTCAAATTGCACCAGTTTGCTTAAAATTATTAAAATTTGGAAGATTTAACAAAATTCTTCACACTTTTGTGTCACACATATCATTTTTAACTAAAAGTATAAAAAATCACGATCCCTCACAGAAGTATGGACTTTATTGTTGTGTTTATGTAGGGTCTAGTTGGAAACCGTAAAGTTGATCTTGCTTGCACCTTGCAAGGATTATAATAAGTCAGAGAGTATATGTGACATAATTGAACCATGTCAAGCTAGGCCTATATCTCTACTTGAATATTGTGATGTTATATTAGCACTATAAATATTCTGACTATAACTACATATTAATCTTCTCACAGATGCTGGCAATGATGACTTGAACACTAAAACCCCTGATCGTATTGACTACAGGAAAGATTTTGAGTATGTGTCTCCAGGATTTGTGTACGAATCAAGACCAATGTTTGGTCATGGTGACCAGGTAAGTTGTAACAAATAAAATAAATAAATTTTGAATCAATATAGGGCACTTTTCCAGAGGATTCAAAGCCCTGTAATTTCGCTGCAACTGGTGAATCATCACAATCAGATCGCATCAACAAGGCCGGCTGCAGCCGAACCCGGTACAAACCTATCCGCACTTGGATGTTACATCCACCCATTATTTGTGCAGCTCCCCAAATTCCATTGGGTGAAGGAAATATTTGATTATAACCAAACAACTAATCACTGATTTTGAAAGCAGAGGTATCCGGAGATGGAGAAAACCCAGCTAGAGCGAGCATGGATTGGGATAAACCAAATGCACATTCATTCCTTGGGCACGGCCTGGGCTTGAACCCAGGAACTCAGTGGTGCAAGGCAAGGGAACAACCGCTGCGCCAACTCGCTTACAGCATCTTTATGTGTATGTACAATTTTTATTTGTTTATATTTGTGTTTTTATAAAATGATATTGGTAGGAGTGGAGGCCCTCTAATCAAATTATTCTGAGGATTCTGACCTAAATGTCATCATGGGTACCTTCATGTATTTTGATATAAATAAATTATGGTATATTTGTAATTTGTAAGAAATAATAAAAAGATGAATGAATAAATGCATGACTGTCCAATAGGTACAGTATTCCTTCATTGGCACATAATGATCCATTTAGCCTTTTAATTTTGTATTCATCCTGAACAAGAACCGACATACATCATAGTAATCAGTAATGCCTAAAAAAAGTTTAATTGGGCGTAACCCGACCTAGTTACACTGCCAACCCTGAATATTTTTTTATTTTTGAAAGCAGAAAAATATGTAAGTTTAATTTATAAAAAAAATGAAAAAAATATTAAATGCTTTGACTGTTTCCTATAGCTTTCTACTATTTTAATTTCCCATTGAAGTGATATATTGTGAAACACACTTCCTCTGATGGTCTCTAATTAAAAGCAAAAACATAAAAAATGCACATCAGTATAATTATTAACTGCCATGTCAATATCTGTGTGTACCATTGTCTTAATTATATTCAAAAACAGGTGTCAATTGGGCAAGTTTGGGACAGAATGGCAGTCCCTTGCTCAGATTGACGCGAACGCCCTGTTAATGAGCGACATACACAGAGCTTTGTGTTCACTTCAAGTGCGCCTATCTGTGCCGACCAACGATTTGACGCACAATCGGCCAATCAGATTATCGGTCTGTTGCTATGATTGTCAGACGATTGATTCAGCCAATCAGAACCGTACTTCTGTGTTTATGCTCTGAACGCTCTCAAAATGTAAACAAGTGCCGTTCTTCTCTGATAAAAACTTTAGTTGCAGTGGATTTCCTTGCTTCAAATGGTGTGGTATTTGAGATGTTTGGTATGTTTGTGGTTCTGAGTTTTGTTGTCAGGGAGTATGTTAATAATAGAATGTATCATAAATCACCTTAATTTTACCCACTGAAAGATTCAACACAGTTTACTCTTCTTTGAGCTTAAGCATATATAGTATAAAAATCCAGCAATGAGCTATACTAGAAAATCCATACACCCACTTATTGAAGACATGACCTTAATCTTCTACACAGGTACTGTGAATTTCAAATGGGATTACCTGAATGGGTGACTCCATTTGAAATCCATACCCTCTGTGTGGAAGATTAAAGCCATATCTTCCATAGGGGTGTATAGGTTTTAAAGGAATAGCCAAGATTGCCTAAAAGGAAATTATGTTGATCCTTTTATTTGTAATTTTATAAATTCATATTTCTATCTATTTTTTTCACGATGCATAAAAATAGTCATGAATATTTCTTCTTGGTTAAAGATAGCCTTAACTACATTGTTATCTTTTGAATCAGTAAGCACATTATGTTTCAAATATGTAATTTACAACATCAATCAAATGTTGATATTCTACGGTTAGCAGTAAGCAGCATACCTGATGATCAATGTTTAATATTACTTTGTTTTCACCCTCTGCGTTGAAGCATTGAACTACATGTCACTGACACACAAACACATATGTTTTTATGGTTACCGGTATTTCATTGTGGTTGGTTGTCTTTTATTTTCTGGGCAACAATATGTTCTAAGATAATTGGAAATTGCGGTCTAGCCGATATCAGTTGGCCCTGTAGCAATGAGCACATTGGGAAGTTCTATTGTCTTGAATTGATTCATTTGCAAAAGTTCTATTGTCTTGAATTGATTACCTGAAGTGTTTCCACCACAAAATCTGACAATAGAATACCAAGTTAAATCAAATGTCAAGATTTGCATGCTAAAACCAAAACATTTTCTCACTTTGGCCAAGAAAAAAAATTGTTTGCTTGCCCTCAAATGAATTTTAACGATTAGGTCGTTCGGTCGGTCGGGATTTCTTTTTTTTCTTTTCTTTTTTTTAATTACTAGCAAACTCTGCTGTTTGTATTAATTAAGGTTCAAAATATGAAAAATCAGATAATTTTGGTGTCAAAATGAAACAACTAACATTACAAAACAACTATAATGTTAAACACAAGCTTTAAAATTTTTTACATCTTCAGAATGCAAAAATTTGGTATTCATTTGTACAGTAAATAGAAAAAAAAACTTTTTTCTGATTTCCAAAATTAGAGTCCTTCTTGTGATTTTTAAACAGAATAGCATTGTTTCTTCAACACATTTGCCCCAAAAGTGAATCCTCAGATTTGTCAACACTTTGATTTTGCAATGTGTCTGCAATGCATTCATTTTGAACCAGGGAAGTTTTGGGGAAATAACTTATTTCTCAACTAATAGTGTTGGTATACAGAGCATGGTGAGCAAAATATGTTTCCGCATTGCCCTTTTTCTCAACCCGCCCTCATTTATTCCACTCATCAAAATTCAATAATGAGTTCAGTTCATCTTTAGGAAAAAAATCGTGCAAGGAAGAGAAGATTATGATTGAAGCATCTCAAGATGTTATGGAGGTGTTATTTCATAACAGGCCAAACAAAGCACCTGCCTACCTGCCCATTGCAAAACCAACCTGTCATATTGTCTTCTCTCCATGTGGAAGACATGTCAGGAAATTGAATATTTGCCATATCAGAGGCTTGGTTGCTTCTTTCTAGTGAAGCACCCACCTGGCCTCCAGACATGGCACACTAATCACTTAAAAGAGTAGATGACCTCTTTGTTAAAGGTGGCTGAGTCATTTCCACACTAATTCCGATAATGTGCACATTTTGGTTGGTTTTACATGAGTGCTGAAAAACTCATCCTGATATTGTGGTGATTACGTTTTCTTGTAGTAATAAGGAGTTTGCATTGTATCATAGGACTCTATGTTCATACTGACTGAGTTTGCGTTGGGTGCTTGGATTTATTGGCGCTTAACGGTTACTCGATCATTTGCGCCATTTTACTAATACTTTTTTTAATCACCATCAATGCAAGAGACAAGTCAGATCAGTATTCTCAGGGAAGAAAGCATAGTTTTAGATCCAGGCGGAAATCAAAAACATGTGGAAACCTGTACCTAATATGCATGCCTCTTTAAACTAAGGGAAAATCTAATGCACATATTCTAAGTAAAAAATGTTTTTACTTTTCTTTAAACTTTGTTATGTAATATGAATGAATGGCATGCTTATAAAGCGCATTCAGTCAAATGACCCCAATGCACTGAACAGAATCTTAAACTATAACTTTTAACCTATCTATAAACTTAAAAGCAAAGCAATAAAATACACTGTCAAATGTTAAAAAGTTATTTTATATCTTTTATTTTATTTGCTTTGTTTGATTTCATAGGTATCATTTTCTTTTTCTATCCTTATCATTTAATAATTACTACATTACTGCATAAACTTTCTGATTCTTCATTCAGAACGTAATAAATTCATAACCTCATTAATATATATGGTCATTTTCACGGTAAAGGGTGTAACTTTGGATTTTTAACATTTTGATCCGTAGTGTTCTAATAAAGCCACAGAATTCCATGATTTTTGGCCACACAAGTCATCTAGTTAGCAGCTACCTTGGGTAGCATAATCATCTTCGGGAGTTACTGCGTTCAGTTTTAGCAGGCTTAAATGTACCTAATATTGCCATTTTGAAAAACTATAAAAAACAGTAACATTTTTGTAAAACCCTGTGTTTTCTTCAGTTAGTTCATGGATAATTTTTCTTATCCTGAAAGTACGGTCATATGTTCAGTAAACACTGCCACATTAGATTTAATTGTGAACAGCCCTGTATTTTTGAGAACCGGACTTGAGATTTGTCGTTTGAGGCTTCATTTTCCGTTAACAATTGTTAACAAACTTTGTGGGTATAGCTTTGGTTCATAATTCTTGGTTATTTCTTCACTTCTTCTTGATTCATAACAGTTGATACCTTAACTTGAAATGGGTAACAAAAATTAGTTGATTCGCAAGCTTTTAAATTTTTTATAAAATCTTGACTTCAAAGAGCCATTTTTCCGTTAACTTTTTTGAAGCCTCCGAAACAAACTGTTCAGCAAGCTTGGGCAAATATTAATAAAAGAGCTCATCCAATCTATTTATCAAAATGTAGCAAAGTAGATCCTCAAGTCACTTGTTTTTAAATCATGGAGATATATATCACCGTTTGAAAATGGTACCCAATACAAACTTTCCGTTAACAATTGAAGCCTCCGAAACAAATGAAGCCTCCGAAACAACAATTAGGTTAATTATCATCTATGCATATCTAAATTGGTGTGTTTCATACTGATATCTGCATTGTAATTGTTACATGATATGTGCAGAATGTCATAAATTTAAAAAAAATTTGATATTATGGTTAATGTTTGAAAAATATACTGATACCCAAGAAAGTCCGTTTCGGAGGCTTCACATGCAAATAACACCATATTTAACGAATGGGTGAAAAAATTACCATGTTATAAATCTACAATATCTGCCGCATAGAAGCATTGATTCAATACACACAAGAAAATAACAGCTTAGATGATCCCAACAGTGTTGTTTTCAAAAAAACTACTTCTGCAATGTTTAACCATTGTTAACATGAAGCCTCCAAAACAAAAAAAATGACTTGCTGTGATAATTTAAGTTTTGTCACAACTGAAATTCAATACTTAGAAGTAATGCATGAAAATTGGTAATTGCGATATTTTTTACCTATTTTTTCATGTCAACTTGTAGTAGTTAGCCAAATGTTTTACTTTTATGATCACCTGAGTTGTTAACTGAAGCCTCCGAAACACAGATCGCTTGAATTGCCAATTCTAGAAAATAACTCCAATTTCTGTGAAACTTGGCTGGGAGGTTCCTTTCATCAAGTAGTATTTGTACATGAAGTTAGACATTCAAATTATTTTAGGAACCCAATTAAAACTTAAAAATATGTTTAAGGTTGGGAAATTTCCATTGCAAATGACCCTTGATGTTAAAAATTTTCAAAATTGCAATTACAAACATAGCAAAACATGGTATAAAATTTAACTTATATCTGTTGACTTACTTTGGAATGGGATTTCACATGTATTCCAGCTTTCATGTCATATTTTTCTGAGATTATGTAAAATACATTTTTTCTTAGATTTTAACCAAAATGTTATGGAAATGTCAAATTTTTTATCCGAAATCAAAAGGTTTAAGCCTTGAAACATTATTTTACTGGAATTTAAGTTGCTTCTATGCATGATTACAGTAAACAGAAACATATTTAAGTGGTTTGAAATTTTGACCCTAAAAATCAAAAGTTACACCCTTTACTGTGAAAATGACCATATGCGAAGCCTGTGATCCAATCAAAAGAAATTGATTGCCTGACCACGCACTAATTGTGTGGTCATTAATAACTCACAATGGCTCCTGACGCGCTACAATGACTTCTGCGCTTGCGTGCATGTATAAGCTAAGCGTTATGGCAACGCACATGCCTACGCGATGCCGTCGCGCTTCTGTGATTGGTAGCTCTTGTTCAGTTGTCGGCGCGATTGTCAAATTCGCTTGGTCGATTTTTTGTAGGGTAGGTTACAACAATAATTAGAACTGCTAATAAATATTTATTATTTAACAGCATTTTATGACATAAAATAACATAAAATGCTATTTTGATTTGTTTAAAATATTAGATACGACTGTGATGAATGACAATAATAACTTTGCACCATCTATTTTGAGGTCATTGTGTGAAATTGTCGGGTTTTGTTTTGGGCCTCGGTATTAAAATACCTCAGCCAAAAAAAAACCCCTCCGATTTCACATTTTATTTTTGTCCAATTAATGATCAAATCGGGATATTACCTGTAGAGATATTTACTAATTGACAGTTTACTTCATCGATTGAGAGACTTGGAATTCCTGACATGAATTGGGAGTTGATTCCATAGTTTGAGTGCTGAATACGAAAATGATCTCTGGCCGTAACTTACAGTTTTGACAGTCTTGCATTGCAAGGTGGTGGTAACGTTTGATCTGAGAGCATGAGTTGGTTTCTTGATGATGATGAGGTTACATAAGTAGTCAGGTGCCAGGTTGTTGTGACATTTGTAGGTAAGAAGCATACTTAATTTTGTATAATGATGCGCTAGTGTAACCAATGAAGGGATTGAAGAATTGAAGTTATGTGTTCATACTTCTTGGTCAATGTATATATGTAACAAGCTGGGGGGGGGGGCAGTATTTTGTATGTGTTGCAATTTGCTGATCTGAACATATATTTGGAAGCCCAACATGCACAACCCGTAATAATGTTCTATCAAACAAAAGAGGTCACAAAACCCATAGAAAATGCTATTATTTGAATTGAGTCTTGAGGAAAGGAATGCATAAACCAGTTTTTCCAGTGCTATTTTGATCAAGACATTTGCGCACATGGCCAATATGGCGAGTGAAGCAAAGTGGCCATTTCTAATGGCGAGTGAAGCAATGGGAGATCATGGAGAGATTTATGACAATGATCTTTAATGGTATAAGTGTATTTATGTTGATTTTTGCTTTACGTATTATTGATTTAAAATGCAGAAAATTGGGTGCCAAATACAAAATTTTTTAATGTACATACACTTGAAGTTGCAGAGCAATGCTTAAATATGCTTGAACCAATTGACAAGCCTCATGCTTGGTAATTAAAACATGCATATGTGATGTGATCAAGCAGAATGAGTCATTTGTAGCGTAAGTTTCAATGTGCCATTTTCAAAACTTTATTTTGCTGAAAACTCCATCACAATTCCAGAGATATGGACATTTTAGTGCTGCTCAGAACAATAAAATATGAAAGAAGTTACAAACTAAAGCAGTATTCAGACTTTTTATTGTACGTAAAATATTGTATGCAACATATCTACATTGTTTAATCTATTGCCATTCTATTCCAGTAATGTTTAAGTTCTAACGAATGTTTGATGACGTAAAATCGATAATATATTTCTACTAGTACTAGATATTATATGTAACATATTATCAATTTTTCGTCATCAAACATTCGTTAGAACTTAAACATTACTGGAAATAGAATGGCAATAGATTAAATAACGAGATATGTTGCATACAATATTGTACGACAATACTGGAGTCTGTGGAGCGCTTTAGGGCAGAGTAATGGGAGAGAACATGGACCTTTTCGAGCATCATTATTTCTTAATTGTATGTCCAAAGTATATAAAACTATACATTTTTGGAAAGGAAATGAGTCAAGGAGTCTCATGGTGACGTCAGATTTGTTCAAAAACCTCTAGTTTTTGAAAAAATCACAAAAATTCACTTTTTTACCCCAATTTTTTTGTGACCACTTAGAAAAAAATCCGTTCAGAGTAAAAAAAATTCAGCTAGCTTTTCATGAAGAAGAGATATGAACTTAGGCAAGGTTTTTTTATTTTTTAGAAATTTGTCTCTTTTTTCAAAAAAATAAAAAAAACATGTGAAAAAAGCAATTTTGTCACTCTATTAAGCTAAAAATTGCACGTAATGGTGTATATTTTTGTTTAAAATAAATATTTTGAAAAAATGAGAAAACCTTCCCTAGACTTTGATGTACTCTAAACGATAGTGCAAAAAGTTTACCTTTTGCTTGCATATTTTTCGTATTATCTTGTCACAAAAATCGTGCAATATTGTCAAAAGTGAACTCTGAGAAATCGAGGTTTTTGTAAAAAAATGTCAAAATTATGCACAAAACGTCCTTATATTTTTAAACGGCAAGACTTTCACGCTTGTAAAAGCTGTAACTGGTGCATGGTTTAAATATGCATCTTTTTGCACCAATGAATCTATAATGTCTGCTTTCAGTGCGCCAAAATTCAAAATAATTAAAAAAATCTAAGTGGCATTTTTGTTTTGTTTACACCACATTTGCTGGCGTTAACAACATACCGAATGCGCCTTGACTCATGTTGGACATACGCGCAAAAGTTATACACACGTCACGCCACGCGAATCGCTAGCCAGAATCACAATATTTCGCATTCAGCGCATTTCTGACTCATTATTTCCCGCCAATTTACTAAGCTGTCTTGAGCCATGTGACTTTTTAGAGTTGAAACGAGTGAAAATAAATCAAGCAAAAATACGAGTAAGAATTAGCAAGATGTGTTTTATCAGTTTCAAATGAAAGAATACATCTTAGTGTTGATAAATATCAAGAAATCTCAAATTCGGGCATGGATGGATGTGTCTTCCATTACTCTGGCCTTAAGGCTATATCTCTAAATCAATATTAGCAACAAACAACTCATTTAGCTTAGATCACATCACATAAAGGCTACAAGCACTTTGCGTGTAGAGTCTTATTTTGAGGTGACCGTGCAAAGGGTCAATGCTGGAATAAGACAATATTGGTTTTGTTAGGGTAAATGGGGGGTGTTTTTGACATTTTGCGGTATATTTGGTTGTTGTTGTTATTTTGAAACTTTTTTTGTTAGGACAGAGGGTTCTTAATACAGGCCATCCGGCCTTCCGAGAACCTCCTCATTCAATGTATGTGTTTAATTGTTGTGTTATTATATTTTATATTTGAATGAAATAAAGATGAATGAATGAACAATAGCTTGCATTTTTTTTTATCACGCAAAATAAATCGCTAAAATAAAACCAGATAAACCAGACAATTATTTTTTTACTGCCATATGTATTTTGTAGTTATTCAATAATTGCTATCTTAAAATACCTTAAATGCTAAAACATCAAATAATAATGAGCCTGGAGATGTTGGTAGTTATGACATGGAAGTGTAACAACTTAATGAATGTTTTAATGATTTGACACCAAGCTGCCTATAAATGTTGTATGTGTCATCATAGATATTGTGATGGCCTATCTGGGCTGCCTGTCAGGTGTTCTGCTCCAAGAGAAATAAGCTGGAAGGACAGGTTAGATACCTGGGAACCAAGGCAGAACAATACCAGCGTATTGATTGTTCACCTCAGGTTAAATCAGAATAAATACATAAATTAGAAGCAAATCTAGTGGAATCAGAATTTGATACTTCATGGTCTTGTTCATGATTTTGGTTATTTTCTTTGATTAAAAATGGAATTGTGTGTGTCATCATAGTTACAATGAGAACCGACTCATTTTTGCAGTGCCCCAAAATTCACAGTATGGTACCCAGCAAGAAAAATCTGGGATTGTTTGAATAAAAATGCTTCACCTGCAGACCTCCGCCTTTCCGGTTATCATGGTTATGTAAGACATCATACCACTTATACAATTACATATTGGAAAAGTGTTTTAACTTTCATGTTGGAAAAGATAGGTGGATAAAACAAGGACTGTCTTTAATGTCAGCTCCAGGCAATAGTATGTTATTGTTAAACATTGGCTGTTCATTGCAACAACAAAAAATGATGTCATAGAAGTAGTCCGTGTTTAACAGGCAGCTCCATGAAATTTGCCCGGGGGGGGGTCACTCCCATTGTGGCCTGTACACCATCCGCGATAATGAAAACGCGTAAAAAGGGTAGTTTTTCGGGGGGAATCACGATACGCGCGTAACGCGTTTAGGGTGTCAAAATCATGAAATATTGGGAAAAAGGGTAGCAAAATTGCAATTGCTAATACGCGGAAATGAAATTTAGGGTATGAAATTTGATGCAAGGAATAAAATCCCTGTTTAGGGTGTGAAAACACCTGTTTAGGGTATTGTTTTAGCCAAGGGTTAAATCCTTGTTTAGGGTGCTTTTCAAAAGTTGATTATCGCGGATGGTGTACAGGCCACAATGGGAGTGACCCCTGGGGAAATTTGGTAATTATGAATTATTTTCAACAACTTATGTCAATACTAATCATGGATGCACTCATTTTACATGTTTGATGTTGATGATAAATATAAACAAATAAGGAATATAAATAAGTATATCTCACAACCGAACAGATAAAACATTAGAATGGATAGGAATAGCTCACTGTCAGCTGTAGAACCTCTATGTTTTGATGCTATTATGTTGTGCATGGGCTACCAGTCTTGGTTAGAACCAACTTAACACTGATCAGGTGTGAGATGGGATATCATTTTGTACATAATGATGGAGGATGTGATCTGCATATTGTGAATTTCATCATAGTCTTGTGTGAAGACTTATGAAGATTGAGATTAATACTGGGTGACTTTAATAGTTATTCATAACCTCATAAATATACGCGAAGCTTGTGATCCAATCATACTTTATTATTTGTAAAAACCCGAATGCAAATTGAGATCATTAATGTCTCACAATTGGCCGCAAAATGCGTAATTGTTCCAGCGTGAATATTAGTAACCTCTGTGTGCACTGTGTTGTGCGTCGAACAAACTGTGCATGCGCTGGCTACCATATTTGGATTGCGGGCTACCATATTGACACAGATTGTGATACACACTTTTGTTATTGGTCGTCCTGTTTTAGCCTGTTCGATTCTTGGAAAGGGAAAATGTAAAAATTGTTTATTTTTACAAACTTTTGAGGAAAATTTTGTGTTATTTTGTAAAGTGAAGTGATGCTATGAAAGAGGTTTTTATTAAAATAACTTTGGATCGGTAATATGTCAGGGATTGTGAAAAATCTAAACATTTCGCTTTGGACCTTGATTCCAAAGGCAAAATGTTTAGATTTTTCACAATTCCCTCCAAAAACCAATGCGCAGTTATTGACCTCTAATCAGTCAATTTTAATTTTGTTATTCTTTGCCAAAAATTATTACATAATATTTGTTTACGACATGGCATAACTGGGCATTAACAGCAGAGACAAAAAAATCATTTAGAAGCTGCTGATGACCCAGAAAGCAATTATTAGTAACAAATAAATGTCAAGAAGGTTTTCTGGTCATTTTAAGCTGAAATAATAAGGTGAAATGAAAGAAAACCACTTGGCAGTTTAACTGTGGAGCTCTATGGGGGAATTGGTGAATAAAACCAGAGATCCTAAATTTGACTGTAATTAAAGCATTTCAAGCTTAGTCTTAGTACACCATTGGGCATTTACAATCATGCAAAATGTATGAGGGTGTAGAGCAAATCACACATTAATAGCTTTAAGTGAAAGTTATTAGGTTTATCCATATCTGAACTTTAACTCTCTTGTGAGCAACAGAATTCCAAAACTATGCATAGCCATACAAATGTGAGCAGTTGACACAGTGACAAACAATTGCATTTACAAGATGTTTGTGTTGCGTTATGAAGAAGAAATAACCTAAATACTGATCAAAATGATGTCTTTCAAGGGATAGTTGATCAATTTGTGAAGGTAAATATAATATTGTATGTATAATATTGCTGATAATGGCTTGAAGTCTGTATAGAAGACTAATATCCCTGTTGGGGCAAGCTTGTACATGTAATAGAGTGGATGTGTTTGTCCAGTATACATTCACCAAACTGCCAAATTTTACACTTGCATGGATGCGCTCTGTTGAAAAACAAATTTATTTCAACATCAACTTCCACATCCATGCCCACATGGTCCTTTGGTTATTATGTCTAAAATTGAGTGAATATTCCAGCTTACTTTATGTTAAAAATGTTACATGAATTTAATGTTTGCACATCAATGTTGATGTTATAAAATAGGCCTATAATGCTAAAAGTTGCATTTAATTTGGTCTTGTATCATTTCCTGAGATAAAGTCATATTTTTTGTCGCTGAAAAAATAAATCACAAAAGAGTTGGTGCCCTTCTTTTAGCAATTATCCCAGTGGCGTAAGCGCCATCACGTGCCCCCCATCGATTGCAAAATTTAGAAAATCCCATAGGAAAATTGCCAAAAACGGTTTGCGCCCCAATCAGACCCGTGCACCCCAATCATGGTCATTCCCCCCATAGGATGACCCATGCTATGGCACTGAATTATCCCTGTGATAAATTACATTGTCATGTTGCGAATAAAGTATGAGGTATACATTTCAACATATGGCTATAATTGGCAAGAACCTAGCACAGACAGACACTACCTTGGGTCTAATTATGCATGGTAATTTTTATCCATTATGTGGGTGTTTGAATAATTCTTTAGTTTTTGAATGGCGGTCATTCAGACATGTGAGATATGCTCACTCGCATGAACACTCTGAGTGATGAATGTGATCATATTTGATAATATTGTGATATAAACCTTTCACAAATCAGACAGTCTTGTTGTTTTTACTGTTTGTTTTGTAATTAAAAATACTGCAAAGTGTCACATGATATTGGACCACTTTGTCACACTGATACCTCGTAACCTGTACGGTATTGCAAAGAAATTTCATGAGAGTTTGAATAACATTCATAACATCAAATTTAAAAGGTCTTGCAAAAATATGTTTACCAAGGCTGTAATGTGCTTTGAAACCATAAAATAACTCTGCAAAGGACCGTGTTCAGCAATTCAAAATGAAAGAAACCATAAATAAATGAACATAATAACCACTATGCAGTATTTTGTGTGCATACCATAAGTGCCTGAACTGTTTTTGGAAATAGCACAGTGTTTCAACTGCTAAATATTATTATTAGCATCTATGATTTTAGGAAACCTATCATGGATGTCAATTATCTTAGAGCTGTTCTCCACACTGGTAATAACTCCTATAAGATTAAGAACATATTGGCAGACCTACTTTGTAGATATGCGCTATAGAATTGCTTTGAACTAAATAAATGTCAACATAAATAAATAAATCCAAGATATACATCCAAGATCGTTGAAATCATCCAAAGGTAAAGTGATCAACCAAAAATGGGAGCGAAATAATTAATTAATTGGATTTGATACAGCTACATAATGCTTTACAAATCTGTTTAGTAAGGCCACAGGTCCGCACTCTTCAGAAGCAGATCACCATATGAGGTATGTGCTTCTGAAGAGTGAGGCCCTGTGGCCTTACGAAACAGATTTGTAAAGCATTATGTAGCTGTATCAAATCCAATTAATTAATTAAATGTCAACATATGGATAATTTGCAAGAACCTAACACAGACAGACACTACCTCGGGTCTAATTATGCATGGTAAATTTAATCCATTATGCGGATGTTTTAATAATTGTTTAGTTTTTTGCTTCTGCTATGGACATCCACGTGTTATTTTTAAAACAATTATTGTTTTATATTATACAATAATGGTGAAAACTTTTCAATGGCTTCAATTAGGCTTTCGTTTCACCAATTTGCGGCTGTTTCAAACTAAAATAGTACCCAATAATAGTGCTAAAATGTATCCAAAAAATGACAAATGGCTTCAATTGGGCCTTCATTGTTCAAAGGTTTCTCACCTCTATTGCCCCCGGACGCTGGTTGCCTTGATATATCAGATTTGTAGCCCTTTTGTACTTATTAGCCAATATTTGACCATTTTCGTCAAAGTTTCTCCCCTTAAAAGTTGTCTTTCCCCACTTTGTTCACCCTCTGAAAAAGTGCTTGCTACGTCACTGCCTCTAAGGGGTCAAAAACCCTCTCAAACACCCTCTCCTCCCCCATTTTTCTGATAGGGTGGACGTCCCTGTTGGTGCCACATGCGACGGATTCGCCGGTCATTTGTCGGACGTTGAACGATTGGATATAAAACGCCTGCAGGATTATTAGCGCCACAACGCATAGAGAGACGAACGAATTGGACCCCAAATCCGGTCATTTGTCGGACGTTGACCCCCAAATCCGGTCATTTGTCGGACGTTGAACGATCGAATATAAGACGTCTGCAGGATTATTAGCGGCCACAACGCATAGAGAAACGAACGGGAATGGGACCCCCAAATCCGGTCATTTGTCAGACATTGAACGATCGGATATAAGATGCCTGCAGGATTATTAGCGGCCACAACGCATAGAGAGACAAACGGGAATGGGACCCAAAATCCCACCGAATCTTCTGCCGGACTGGTGATTTTTCCACCGAATAAAATATTTTTGTATTCGGTGTTGTACGTTGATCCAGTCCGTCGTAGTGTGACAGACCTTTTAGTTTTTTGTCATTCAGAAATCCTCACCCACACCTCATCAAGCCTCTGAGTGATGAATATGATCATATAATTTGATAATTTACTGTGATATGAACCTTTCACAAATCAGGCAGTCTTGTTGTTGAAAATGTTGCATTTTACCTGTTTGTTAAACACTGCAAAGTGTCACATGATATTGGACCACTTTGTCACACTGCTACCTGTATGGCATTGCAAGAAATTTCTTGAGAGTTTTAATATATCATGATCAAATAAATTTGTAGTATCAAATTTAAAAGCCTTGCAAAAATATTTTTACCAAGGCTTTAATGTGTAACTCTTTGAAACCATAAATAAAATACATCTGAAAAGCTGTTCAGCAATTCAAAATGAAAGAAACCATAAATAAATGAACACAATTAAACTTCCCATTGTGCAGAATTTTGTGTGCATACCATAAGTGCCTGAACTATTTTTTGGAAGTAGCACAATGTTTCAACTGCTAAATATTAGCATCTATGATTTTAGGAAACCTATCGTGGATGTCAATTCTCTTACTTTCTCCACAAATGTAACAGAGCTCTCGTAAGAACAGAAACATATTGGCAGACCTACTTTGTAGATAAGCACTATAGTATAAAATTGCTTTGAATAAATTTTAACATATGGATAATGAGCAAGAACCTAACACAGACAGACACTACCTCAGGTCTAATTATGCATGGTGAATTTAATCGATTATGTGGATGTTTGAATAATTCTTTAGTTTTTGAGTGTGATCATATTTGATAATATTGTGATATGAACCTTTCACAAATCAGGCAGTCTTGTTGTTTTAACTGTTTGTTAAATACTGCAAAGTGTCACATGATATTGGACCACTTTGTCACACTGATAACTGTACGGTATTGCAAGAAATTTCATGAGAGTATTAATATATATCATGATCAAATAAATTTGTAGCACGGTATCAAATTTTAAAGCCTTGCGAAAATATTTTTTAACCAAAGGCTTTAATGTGTAACTCTTTAAAACCATAAATAAAGTAAGGGTCGGTTCATAGTGAATATTCAAGGCTTAATATTCGACTTCAAATACTTTTTTGTGACGTCCAAAATATATACGGCAATGAATAAAATATGATGACATGCCAAGTTGAATCGGATTAAATATCGCGCAACTGATAGCGAGATACTATTGATTCATATGAAAGGCTCGAGGTCACCTGAATATCGTTCGACGAACGATGATTTCAAAAATCCCCAATGAAAATTAACCTGCACATTTGTCAAAATACACCTGGATAGTTCCAATATGGCTGATAAAATGTTATTAGTGTGGTACAAGCGTACCCATTTTTATATGACATAAAGTAAGGGACTATATAAAGACGTCCAGAAAAAGGAAAATGCCTGGCAGGCAATAGCATTCCAATGCTGTAGTGATGGTAAGTAATGCAAATAATATGATATTTAGGCTTACAAACATAACCTACAAAATGTACAAGTGAATGTTACCATATTAACGTAGCTCTATGTAAATCGACTGATGCAGAACTCAAAATTCAGATTTATGCCTCCACCCCGGTTTGTCGGACATAAATGATGTTTGGCCCCAGATCCAGGTCCCCATGCATCTGCCCCTGGCAGAGGATGTGGGAGGGTCGGGAGGGGGGGGGGTAAGTTATTGGTTATTGATATAAAAATGCGTTTGCCACGGAGGTTCACCCATTTTTGTCATCTTTTCCGCAATAGCGGAATTCTTGACGTTTTTGGCAAATGATGTTATTTTGGGCGGAATAAAGATGAAATGCGTTGTTATCAGTCAAATTCATAATTATAATTATAATTATTATTTAAGGATGCAAAATAAGTAACATGTAGGAATGGAAATATAGCGCTTTGCAATGAATCTCTTCATAAATTATGCAGAACAACCAAAACCACGAACGTTGGTACGGTACCCTATATTCAGTCAAATTCATAGAGGAGAGCGTGGCCTAGCGGTTAAGGCATAGGACTGTGAACCCAAGGGTCAAGGGTTTGAATCCCAGGTCCGGCTCTTTGTGTCCTTGAGCAAGACACTTCACTCTACTTGCTTAGTGCTTCGGAGGGCACTTTAAGCTGTCGGTCCGTGTACATGCATATTTTCTCACATTAATGTAGTGTGCACGTTAAAGAACGTCTGACAGGCTATTCGAAAAAGAGCAGGGGATCATCCGGTCATGTTGACTGTACTTCAAAATACACTCACGAATCTACTCTAGGTTCCAGAGTAAAAAATAAGTACAGCTTGTCTGTACGCAGTGCGACAATACTCATACAAATGAGGGAGGCACTTATAAGGAAGAAGAAGAAGAAGCAATGTAGGCCTACACAAGTTCGGAACGAGACTTTTTATCTTTTGACGCGTATTCCGGTCGAATGCCAAAATTGATTGCTCAATGAATCATGAAATGAGAGCAGTACTACTTTGATGATACCGATCTCAAGTGGGTATCAGCCAATGAAAAAAGTATTCGCCAGAAATATATTTGCTTCAGTTCAGTTTTGTTGAACTCGATAGATATATATTTGGTGGGTCACCGTGGGTGGTCTCATATATAACACTTGTGAGGGCTGTCATATTTGTCGTCGCTTCAATCATGTCTTATGTTATTTATTTATTTATTTATTTGTTTGTTTGTTTGTTTGTTTGTTTGTTTGTTTGTTTATTTAATTAATTATGTATTTATTTACTTATTTATTTACTTATTTATTGACTTATTTTTATTGACTTATTTATCTATTGACGCATTCATTTCTTGATTTGCTTTGTAGTTGAAACCTGCAAGAAGGTATGGGTCAACCTCCGCGCCGGTTACAGGCAGGTCGTCGTAATAATATAAATGCCCCGAAAAGCAAATCTGTTTGACTCCTATTTAGACCCATTACAGACATTAAATCATTAGTTCAATTGAGTTTTAGTATTATGATTTTATTAACTTCGTTAAAGAAATTCTCTAAATTTTGTTTACCTTGGTCAACGGGCAATACTTGTTAACAGTCGGGCAACGCTGTGAACTGTAGAAATATATCTTTCTCTGGTTCATAGTTTTATATTCGAACCCGCATATATTTTCACGACCAAAAGTATTCGAAGCCGAATATTCGCCTTCGAATATACACTTTGAACCGGCCTTAACTCTGCAAAGCTGTTCAGCAATTCAAAATGAAAGAAACTATAAATAAATGAACACAATTAAACTTCCCACTGTGCAGAATTTTTTGTGCATACCATAAGTGCCTGAACTGTTTTTTGGAAGTAGCACAATGTTTCAACTGCTAAATATTAGCATCTATTATTGTAGGAAACCTATCGTGGATGTCAATTCTCTTGCTTTGCTCCACAAATGTAACAGAGCTCCTGTAAGAACACAAACATATTGGCAGACCTACTTTGCAGATAACTGCTATAAAATTGCTTTGAACTAAATACATTTCTACATATGGATAATTTGCAAGAACCTAACACAGACAGACACTACCTCGGGTCTAATTATGCATGGTAAATTTAATCCATTATGCGGATGTTTTAATAATTGTTTAGTTTTTTGTCATTCAGAAATTCTCACCCACACCCCATCAAGCCTCTGAGTGATAAATATGATCATATTTGATAATTTACTGTGATATGAACCTGTCGCAAATCAGAGAGTCTTGTTGTTTTAACTGTCTGTTAAACACTGCAAAGTGTCACATGATATTGGACCACTTTGTCACACTGATACCTGTATGGTATTGCAAGAAATTTCATGAGAGTTTTAATATATCATGGTCATAACAATTCATATAATCAAATTTAAAAAGTCTTGCAAAAATATTTTTACCAAGGCTTTAATGTGCTTTGAAACCATAAATAAAATACCTCTGCAAAGCTGTTCAGCAATTCAAAATGAAAGAAAACACAAAAAAATGAACACAATTCAATTTCCCACTGTGCAGTATTTTGTGTGCATATCATAAGTGCCTGAACTATTTGTGTAAGTAGTACAATGTTTCAACTGCTAAATATTGGCATGATTTTCAGAAACCTATCATGCCTATCGTGGATGTCAATTTTCTTGCCACAAATGTAACAGATCCTGAAAGACCGAAACTTAATTGGCAGACCTACTTTTGAGATAAGCGCTATAAAATTGCTTTGAACTTAATTAGTGTTTTGTGATTTTTGGATAGGCCTATGCTTCCCATCTAGTATCAATCTAAGCAATAGTAAGCATCAAAGCATAAAGGGAAAAAACAAGTATGCAATCAACAAATGTCTGTTGATTAAAAAAAAAATCTCCAATCAGCACTGTGTCATAGAAAAAAATAATTGCTTTGCTTCTCAGGCTTGTATTGACACCAATATGCAGAGAACTCTTGCAAAATATATCTTCAGAAGTATACATGTATGTTAAAAATGATGTCAATTTTAAGTAAGATAATTAGATAATTTTTGTACAAATCTGATCATAAAACATTACAAATAACTTGCTCTGTGAGCATGGTGAGTGTAATAGGCCTTTTCAAATAGATTCATTCCGATTAAAGCGAATCATAAAATAATTTCCTGAACGCTATGCGTTTAAATCTGTACCTCTTGAGCATCACGTGCAGTGCCGAGTTCCAATGTGTAATGTGTTAGAGATTGATGTTTACATTGCCAAGTGTCAATTTGCCCAAATCTAAAGTGCCAAAAAATTATGAACATTTGCGCTTTGTGCCTGATGACCTATTGACCCAACATGGACAATGACTAAATAAGCTGTATTTTTGCTCAAAAGAGTACAGTGATTCATGACATTTCTTGTCCGCCATTTTGACCCTCTAGCATACTGAATAAATACCACTCACTGCACCAAGTATTTCGAACTTTGAAATGCCCTATTGCTATACTCGTTGTCAACTGTTAGCATACATTGTTTAACCTTGGTTTCCAATTTCGACAACAGCACTCATACGATAATAAAAGTACATCTACATATGTATATACTAGTGATTTGTGCAGAAAAAAATAGCCAATTGCGCGGAACTTTTTTTCAGTGTAAATCATGTATCCCTGCCCCAGAGATGTCACATTTCGGATTTATCCGGATTTCGATTTTGGGGATTAAAAAAAAATTCGGATTTTCAAAAAAAAAAAGGATTTTTTGGGTCAGCCTGTGACATCTCTGCTGCCCATAAGAAAAAATAGCCAATTGTGCGGAAAAAATCCCAAAATCCCAAAACAGGCTGAATTTGCATGATTTAGCTGTCTAAAGAGGGGTCAGGCCCCAAAAGCCACCTCTGGATCCACCTCTGAACATCATAATTATAGTACAAATCGCTGATTATCCCCATCATAAAATATTGGGTGTGATTTTGTAATTTTTAACCAGGAATGCTTGAACCATTTGTATGATAAAAAAATCCATTTTTCAATACTTATTAATTTGCTAGTTTTATAATATTTGCAATAAAAACAGTACTGTCACTCCATGTGTAAATGAGTTTTTAAAATGAAGGACCATAATAATTCAGGGAAGAGAAGATTATTATATTAAATCTATTTACCCTTCTTATTTAAATTTTCCTAACCATCCCAACTGACTTTTTTACTTTTGTGTGAATCCAGTATTAGAATGGAATTGGCAACATATTCTACCTGCAAAATCTTTTGCAAATAAAGAAAACTTTACCAGTGCCATAGGGGATTGTGTCAAAACTGGAAATGTTTGGCTTGGTTGTTTGGATTAGAGGCAATATTAATACTTCATTTCCTCTGAGCAATCTCACCTTTGTATCTGAATCTATATAAAGAACAAAAAATTGTCATCAGATATCAGTAAGAAAACCAAAAAATCCAGCTGAAAATCTTGCATGATAAAACATTCATGTGAGCTTGACAACATTATTTTGCTTAAGATTGATATGAAAAGTATACTTGCAGTGTGGATCTTGCGCCATGGACAGACACATTTCTATGGGTATCACAGCTAGTTGAGAACTAACTAGTATCCATGAATCGGTCTTAAATAATTGATGCGGTATCAATTTACCTATGGATTATGAAGTGTTATAACACATAGTATCGCTAAGCCTGTGTCTGGAAGCTTATCAAATATGCATTTTCATTTTACATCACACATTTCATTACTGATTACTACGTCATATTTTGTTTGCTTTATTAAAGGTGGACTGGACCTTACTTTGATCAGTTACGATCATTTGAGTTTGGGATTTTATGCATTTTAAATGCCAATTGAAATGGGGGGGGGGGCACTTGTATTCTGAGGTGTATAATGCTCATGCATGAACATTCAGAATGGACCGTAAACAAGTATTTTTCAGGGTTTCCATAACACCATTTACACATATTTTGGTCACATTTACTCCCCTAAACAGCAGAAAGCGGCTATTATTTTGCCATTTTTTGATGTTTCATGTTCGATGTCCTTGACATTTTTGACACCCTAAATGATGTACTCTTTGATGTTTTGTTCAATGTCTTGTCAAAAATATACCCCGTTTTTTCTGATTTTTGATGTTTTGACACCATGGGTCTTGTCAAAAATACCCCTTTTCTTCTGATTTTTGATGTTTTTGACACCATGGGTAATCATTTTGCATGTAAAACCTGCCCTTTTTGCTTTTTTTTTTTTTGCATGAGCATGATATCCCTCTCAAAATACAAGTGACGCCCTCACCCGGAATGAAATAAATGTATAGATGAAGTCATAACAGATGCTCATATTTTGAAATGGATGATTCATGGTTCATTCTTGATATGTGATATCAATTAAAAACATTAATTACAAGGAGATATAGAGCACCTCAAAAGAAGACAATATGGATGCTTTGAGCAAAGTACATTTTAACACATAGAAGCAAAGCTATGTAATTGTGGATTTGGCCTAATTGTAAATAGCACCTGACTTAGTTTCCTGTATAGACAGTACAACATTAATTGAGTTCATTTTACTTTTCTCAAGTTCACATACTTTTATCAAACCCAATTCAGTCAACATCATTAATTTATATTTATTTATTTTTGTGGGGGTGCAAAATAAAAGCTACTTAAATAACTTGTACTGTGAAAATTGTTTTATAAAAAGGTTAAATGCCTCAGGTTTGTAGCAAAATATCATTGATAGTATTGTCAAACATGCTGAAATAAAAGACATGATGTATTCATGACATTGAACCAAGTCAAGTATAGCAATATGTGTAACACATTGGCTGTTTAGGTTAACATTTTCACCCAAACCATCTAGATTTACCCACATTTATAACACTGGGTTATTCCAGTTGAAATCCATACACCCCCTATGGAAGACATGGCCTTAATCTACAATACAGGGAGTATGAGGATACCAGACTCCATTTGAAATTTACAGTCTACTCTACACCCCCTGTGTGTAAGATTAAGGTCAAGTCTTCCACAGGTGCATGGATTTCAACAGGAAAAGCCTATTCCTGAAGATGCCCCTTGGCTAAACAAATGTATCACTGACAGGTTTAGCCGCTCCAAGTTTGCACGGTAAACCCTCCAAGCTTTATAGTCAATGATTATTTTAGCTTACTTTGGAAACTTAGTATTCTTTAACCTGCTTGGGTAACGCAACTTCCTCGTAGATTTTTGGACGCTCCCGTTCGGCGTGACACTCACTTGACATGTTATGTAGTAATATGAAACATCTGCTCCCCGGAGTGCTATAGTGTCCTAGTTCTTACATGTACCTTATAAACTATGACTACATACTCTATGTTTCTCACATGTTGTAATCTTTCATGTTTTAATCACATTGAATTGGCTACAAGAAGGCAACTTGATGCTTCGCTAGCTATTTTTATTAATGCTGGGATTATTACTTCCGCATTCTTAGATAAAACAAATGCCGTATCCGCTTTCACTCGTCTTTGCTTGCCTTTCATAACTAACATACCATATGAATATGCACATTATTGGTATGTGGGACACTAATTCAAAGATGAAATCACCCAATTGGTAAGCTTATGTAATCTGCCTTATCACTTGTATTCGTGTTGAGTTATGGTAATTGAAGGTAGGGAGACTATTTTGTCATCAGAAAATCAGTAATATGATCTTGTTATTCAGTATAAAGTAAAGGTAATATTTTTAAGCATTTCGTACAAATAAAGGTAATATTTTTAAGCATTTCGTACAAATAAAGGTAAAATATGAAAATTATGGTTGTTTGGAGTTGTAGTGACTAGTGAAAGTGAATTGGGCGTGTGATTAGGAAAGTCTTGTATAGCTTTGTTTTAAGTACTGGTCTTTGTGGTGCTGTGCTGGAGCTATTAGTTTTCAAAATTCATATGAGAGTAATTGCAGTAAATTGACAGTACCTGAATATTTCGGACAACTTCATCAACAAAAATATCAGCAGACAACATACATCATCAATGCCAACACAAGCAGTAGATTGCTAACTTACTTCATCAACATCAATATCAGCAGTAGATAGCAACCTAATTCATCAACACCAATATCAGCAGTAGATAGCAACCTAATTCATCAACACCAATATCAGCAGTAGATAGCAACCTAATTCATCAACACCAATATCAGCAGTAGATAGCAACCTAATTCATCAACACCAATATCAGCTGTAGATAGCAACCTAATTCATCAACACCAATATCAGCAGTAGATAGCCACCTACTTCATCAACACCCATATCAACAGTAGATAGACAACATACATCATCAATGCCAACACAAGCAGTAGATTGCTAACTTACTTCATCAACACCAATATCAGCAGTAGATAGCCAACCTAATTCATCAACACCAATATCAGCAGTAGCCAATCTATTTCATCAACACTAGTATCAGCAGTAGATGGCCAACCTACTTCATCATCACCAATATCAGCAGTAGATAGCAACCTACTTCATTCAACACCAATATCAGCAGTAGCCAATCTACTTCATCAAGACCAGTATCAGCTGTAGATGGCCAACCTACTTCATCAAAACTAATATCAGCAGTAGATAGCCACCTACTTCATCAACACCAATATCAGCAGTAGATATCTACTTCATCAACACCAATATTAGCAGTTGATAGACTACTTTATCAACACCAATATCAGCAGTAGATAACCAACCTACTTCATCAACGCCAATATCAGCAGTAGATAGCAACCTACTTCATCAACACCAATATCAGCAGTTGAAAGACAACTTCATCAGCACCAATATCAGCAGTAGATTGCCAGCCTATATTATCAGTAATAGATAAAAGTTACTTTATCAGTAGAAGTTTTATTGCCAAGCTAAGTAATAAATGCAATATCAGATATAGATTGCCAAGTTACTTACTTCAAGTTCATCAACACCAACATCAGCAATAAATAACCAAATTACTTCTGAAACTAACCTATTGGTTGTTTGTCTAAGTATTCAAACTAAAACAAAAACACACATATGTGACACGATCAAGGGGAATGAGTCGGATGTCGCTAATCTTGATTTTGCGATATTGGCAAAGAAAGTGTTAAAATTCTTTTGTTTTATATTGTTTTCAGCGATTGATAAGTTGACCTAACTTCCCGAAGAAAAGTCATATCAACATGGGGTTTTCAGTTTCTGAAAGCTCTAAATGTCCTCTTTAGAAACATATGTAAAACTCATTTTCGACCAGGGTCGACATGTGACTCATTCCCCTTGATCATGTCACATATAGTCTTCAGATAATGTGCAAAATTTAGTAGTTTGCTCTGCAAGTGATCCCAAATGTCTTATTTGTACTGATTTATCCAAATTTTTTAGTGACTACTCGTCCAGTAACCCTTTAATTTAGAGTCACACTTCTTCAAATTCCTGTCCTCATAACTCAATATTTTCAAAGAAGCCTTCTCCCTATCAGTCAGTGTACTTTATCAATATGGTACTAACATCAGCGATTGATATCCTTGATGTCCAGTATATTATGCTGATATCAGCAGTACAGAGCCAGCCTTCCGTATCAAGACGTACATGCTCGCACAGCATCAGTGTACAATATAGTGTCAAACAATGTTGTTTAATGGAACACACAATTATATGTCAATTACGTGAATTACCTGAGCAGCCATGTGTCTAATTCATTACCATGCTAAACATATCCTTTTCCCTCCCCGCATATAATTATCAACATATGGATTATGATATGAACTTGTAACCTAAATACCATGCCATCTGTATTATATTAGTTACAATGATATCTTTGGATAAGCCTCAGAGGTTTACATAGGCCTACATCTTAAACAATCATATAGAAACTCCTAATGAGTAATGACTTTCATAATGTTTGCTTCTATGGATTTGATATATACAGTTTGTTTTCATCTAAACAATTTTATTATTAATATTATGAACAAAAAAGTTACAATTAGGACAGATATTTTGCTTGGAAGTTCAATGTCATGGTATAATAAAATATAATTTAA
Source organism: Amphiura filiformis (assembly GCF_039555335.1). Taxonomy (NCBI): domain Eukaryota; kingdom Metazoa; phylum Echinodermata; class Ophiuroidea; order Amphilepidida; family Amphiuridae; genus Amphiura; species Amphiura filiformis. The sequence goes on from NC_092646.1 coordinate 44,466,750, forward strand.
TGCTAGTATATAGAGAAATTTGGGAATGTAATTATTTAATTTATCCTTTAACTTAATTATATATTTTCCATAAAATGGTAGTGGTAGCTTTTACTGTCATATGTCCGCTTTTAATTTTGAGCTGAACAACTGAGGTAAAGATACGAAAATTTGAATTTACTACCAGTGCTGATGGTGCCAATGTGTGTCACTCTGTCGGACACAGTCCTTTGATGTGTGTATGACTGTCCCACACCGTGTTATAATTAAAGACAGATAAAAAGAATTTATCGCGTCTGACGTCATCTGTCAATCAAATTCGAGCACGGTTTGTTTGCTGAACGCGGCGGTATAAACGGGCGCCTTATTGTTAATTTTGCACCTTCAAACATGCAAATCATCTCAAAAGTTAGGTCTTTATAGTAGGACACTTTCTTTCGCAAAGGCACCATGTCAACAATGCCTAGAAAAGCTGCTTTTTGCCTTGTAAAAGTACATAATTTTTCGCCATTTGCTATTCCTTTTCTCCGATCAGCACCAGATAGATCGGTCTTCCTTTTACGCGCTATTAACCTGTGTAAACCAATCAAGGATTGTAATTGACAGTGACATCAGACGCGATAAATTCTTTTTATCTCTGTCTTTAATTATATGAACATTGCATATATGTGTTGGACTAATATTTCCATCATAATAATGACCGTCTTGGTCAGATGGTTTATTCAAAATCTCGGATTTTGACATCACTACACCACCCAAAGTCTTGATTTTTGCATGCTTAATCATTTTACTTTACATTGCAAAGGAAATAATTGCACCCACATGGACTCAGGCACATAAGCAGCTTTGGTGTTCAGATGAAGCAAAATCACTGAGAATTGTCCACTTAGACATGTTAGAGGAGAAAGAGTATCCAAAAAGTTTACAGACTTTTTTCCATCCTGATTTTTTTTCCCAGGAGAAGTCACAGCATGGGCTTGATGCACACAGCCAGTTTGAGTTCATTAAGCACTTGGTGTTATTACCTCTACAGTGTGAAATGTTTTCATCCACAAGCCACACCTACTGTGGCAAACAGCTCTTTTGACACAGATTGCATCAAATCTGCACTGCACACTCTAGTTTGTGCTGCATACATTGCAAATGGGCTTTTTTAAAAGCATTTGCAATTTAAGAATAATTGTCAACAAAACTATACATAATGTGAAACTTTTGGTTTTGAAAACTGACACAAAGTAATTTCTGAGTGAATGTTTATTTAAAAAGTGGGTAACTTAAACAACCCAAGCTTAACCATATCTTGGAAACTATTTTATCAGTGGTCTCCCCTGTTCCCAAGTATAAAACATGTCTTGTAAGCTTTTAATATGTGCCCCCCCCCCTTGTCCTCAGTGGAGAACACTGCAATAAAATGAGTGTAAATTTCCTGGAGGCTGCTAAAAGGTGCATGTGTTTCTACTATCGCTAATTTTTAAAAGCCAATTACCTTAATATTGAAATGGAAATAATCAAATATTTGAACTCTCATCATCATGAACATTCATTTGCTATAGATCTTCAGTAGACAGCAGCATCTGAATAGCCCTTCAGGTACTGTTTTTAAGGGTAATCTTGCGAAGCACAATAGACTCGAGCAAATACTACATTACTCATCCTCATTTAAATAAAATTCTGTCCACCAGGAGGCCTCCATGGGCCATTCGCATGATAGTACAATAAAACAGGTGATAGGTATGAATGGTTGTTGAATCGACCTAGAGACCTGTCCGTCTGACATTTAAAACTGTCCACCAACATGCCTGCCATTTCAATTCTCGCATTTCATAATACAATGCGCCGCCAACGGTTACTCTTGCTAGTCCAATTTTTGACCTCCAGCGTCGACATCACCTTGCTAGCCACCATTGGTTTTACGCGAGTGTGATAATAATGCTGAAAACAGCTCTACCAAGGATTCTGTGTGATCAATAGATCGAAAATGAATCTAATGTAAACTGCTGTTTAGTGTGCATTCGTGTGTAACATAATTATATTGACATTTAAACACATAATGTTCCTGTGTTATGCTTATTTGTAACACTGAAGTGCTTGGTGATATCTACTTCCGGGACTGGCTTGTCGACCAATTTCCCACAATTCAACATGCTATGACGACTATCGCATTTAAACCGAATGTGGGCGCATAGATTGCAAAATGCGAGAATTCTTATACCATTCCAGTTGGTTTATTGGATAGGGTCTATAGTTACTTGTCATCAAATGTGATAATCAGGATGTTTTCAGAGGCAATTCCATCAATATTTTACAAATTTCTTGCATCTCTGGTCATAGAGATACAAATTTCTTGCATCTCTATGACCAGAATATTTTGTACTCAATGCTAGTTTGTATCCTAACTTAGATGCAATAGCATCTAACAGATCATGCGGGCTAATCATCTTTTTCCATCAGTTATCAAAAACAATATCGGGTATCAACATCTCATACGATATGCTGTATCAAATATCAAAAAACAGACCCAAACAGGTTGACCTTTTCGTTAGAAAATATGTAGTCGTTTTTATATAAAAGCAGAAGTATCGCTACATTGTGTCTATTATGCACAAGTTATTGTGTGTTTTACAGTGTCTCAAGTTGGTATCATCAGTGGTGTAGCCAAGCATTTACAAAAACACAAACAAAATACTGTTTAACTAATATTTTTCTGCAACCAATGCCAAGGACCATTATCCCCAACATCAACTGCATCTGATGAATCTATATTCTGATATTCATACCGCTTCTGTGTATGGTTAAAATTTTGCTTACAGAAGTTATAATGTACAAAGATGCAGCATTTACAAAATCTCAAACAAAATGATCTTTACCTTCTATTTTGCAACAACCAATGTCAAGGACCATAATATCATGCTACATCGAGTGAGTCTGTTATCTATTAAAGATTCCCATATTTTTAACACTTATGTGTATAGTTAAAATTCTGCTTGAGAAAAATGCCCAAAGAAAATATACAGCTTTTGGTGTTACTATACACTACAGAAGTGTCAAGGGCATTCTGTTTTGAAAAGTGGGAAAGGAATAAGATTGATATTTTCATAACCTGACAGATAACTGGCTTCTAATGTCCAAGGAGAATATTGAATTTTGATTTTGCATATGTATAATCTTTAGAGAGCCTAGGTATTACCATTATTTGGTCATAAACAACTTTATCTTTAGATTATGAAAACATTGACATTGCAGATGATCTAGTTTGTTGTATCAAATCAATAGCAAGTCAGTGTTTCAAAAAAAAAAAGCAATGACCTAAACTCCCACATGAAACAAGAGTTAAAAATTATAACAAAATTGAAACAAGATAATCTCAGAGAGACATATTATATTTACAATACAAGTGTCACAGGTAACAAAATAGCTGAATTCTGGCGAAGGCAATTAATAAAAGAAGTGTAGTGCAAGATATCAAATTTTCAAACTACATCTATATGATGTTATGGCCATATCTGTTATTTTTAACTTGCTGAAATGACATTTTTTTGGTGCCAAGCCTAAACCCTCCCCTGACTTCCCAAACCTACCATTCCCTATCAATCAATGTTTGGCGATGGGGGGAGGGGCCCATTTGCCTTGCCCTATTGAAAGCGTCCAATCACATCATACTGCAGTTACTGTCTGTTTTCCTATGAATACACAGAGCTCTCACAATTGACGCGTGAACTCTACAAGAAGTGTATGTTAGAAGTATAGGCAATTGCCTAGTTAATGTTACTGTGTGAAAAATAACCGCCAATATTTAAAGTATTCTCTGAAATTCTAGAAAATATAGTTTTGTAACATGTCCTAAATTTTTAGCTAATTTAGGTGTTTGGAAATATTCGCACTTTGGTGTTTTAGTGTATGTTATAGGTAATAGGACCTTGCCTAGTTAACGTCACTGTGTGAAAAATAACCGGCCAATATTTAAAGTATTCTCTGAAATTCTAGAAAATATAGTTTTGTAACATGTCCTAAATTTTTAGCTAATTTAGGTGTTTGGAAATATTCGCACTTTTGTGTTTTAGGAAGGATATGTAAACAACTGATAACACCCAAAAATATGAAGAAATTATTTCCAAACCGTGTTAAGTCTGCAAACCATTATGCTTCTCATTTTCAAGAACGCTGGTTAACAATAAGCAGACTATTGTCTCATTTCGTAAACAAAAGCTCACATTTTTGACCAAAAATCATATTTTGACCAAAAATCACATTTTTGACCAAAAATCACATTTTTGACCAAAAATTATATTTTTGACCAAAAATCACATTTTCGACCAAAAATCATATTTTTGACAAAAATCACCTGAATTGACTAAAAATCATGTCAAAAATCATGTTTTTTACTAAAAATCATGTTTTTGACCAAAAAAAGATTCTGAAGACATAATAATGATAAAATTGGATGGATAATTTAAGATGATACCTGAATTTATCAGTCTCGCTAGAGTTTTCAAATATCACGCTCGACTTCGTCTCGCATGATATTTGAAAACTCTAGCTCGACCAATAAATTCAGGTATCACACTCAATCCGTCCAATTTTATATCAAATTTGGTATGGTGATTGGATATGGTAGCCTGATGTGCTGTATAGTTTTGTGTCATGTTATAATTTGCATATTTATGAATACTAGCGGGATACCCGAGCTTCGCGCGGGTCCCCGCTAGATGAGTAAATGGGAGCGTTCACTATAACAGGAAGAATTACTGAACAGATAGAATAATTGAAAAGGTACATTTTTATTTATCTAAATCTGTCTCTTCTATACATTTTCTTTTTTAGTTTCTTCTGCTTAGCTTGTGATTTTCCGTTTCCATGTTTTTTACTTAATTCTGTTCTCATTTTTTAACTTCTTTTTTTCTTACATTTCCTGATTAGTTTCTTTCCTTCTTCATTTCTTTCCCATTTCATTTAGTTAATTTAACCCGTTGGACTAATTACTCGTACCCTTTTGTCCTCATTTTAATTTAATTTTTCTTTATAGTACCGCTTCATGTTGTTTATACAACACACATCTTTTTCCCGTATTTATTACGCCCTCTCATAAGCGTGTCTCTTGCGGACGTGTTCACCCGGTATCCCGTGACCCGTCCATGTACCTTTTTGTCCTTTATTTTTCCTTCTTTCCGTATTATCATGTCAACTGGTCTCTGGCTCGCAAGTCGTGTGCCTCTGCGCCATTTACGCTGCATTGGCGTAACGCGCATTACGCCGCTGGCGCCGACGCGATGCCGCCAGCTGCAGTGACGCTGTAGTCTGGCAAAGGATTTTTATAACAAAAACCCCGCTTTTACCCATATTTTTACTGTTTTTGGAGCCAATTCTTGATCGTTTTCAACCAAATAAAGTTTAAACACGTTCCCGTATATTCCTCGATCTCCCGTATGAATTTGGCGACATTTGGATCGAAACTGACGGAGCCTTAGTTTATAGCGATACATACATACATAGATACATACAACATTCCCCTATTTATAATAAGATTAATGAGCTTATAATGATGTATATTCATACGTAGTGGTAAACGTAAATAGAAAGCAAATTTATACTTCTACGCTACTCAAATTTGGTACACTCACCGGAGCGCTTTCACCGGGTCAACCGACATCTTCAGCGGATGTTATTGCTATGATGATTGTTGTTGCTAGTGACGTAGTACTATAGGACACCTCCGATGATGTCACAGATTAATGAGCTCATTTGCATAGCTTGCCTAGATTTTCATTAATTCTACAGCTTAATCACAATAACTGATCAACTTCAAACTTGGCATGGGGATTGGATATGGTGGCCTGATGTGCTGTATAGTTTTGTGTCATGTTGTTTGCATATTTATGAATATTAATGAGCTTATTTGCATATTTTGCTAAATATTTAATTGATCCACAATATTAATAAATTCAATTGCATATTATTTGTATTCCCAAACCTTTGTTATTTACACACCTTTTTGTGGGGTCACCTTAATTAATACAAACCACATAATTCTAGTTTAAAACAAAGTAGCTCTTGAATAAACAAACAAAGTAGTCAAGATTTACAGTACATCGTATCAGTTTGAAACTTATATCCTCCAGAACCCAAATTGCAGGTGTAGTGCTTATATTTATAATAAAAAACTTTTTTTGTTCAGGTGGTCTTTCTTTATAGACTGATCATTTGATCTCTGATCATCTGGCCATAATAATAATTGGGAGTAATCATAATCAAGAGGTATTAAATCTTTGTTGGACCCTTCCTTAAATGGGCCATTTAATCTTTGATCATCTGGCCATATATCCAACTTTGAGTAATAATGATAAGATACTTCAAATCTATTTGAAACTAAAATCTTTCAGGCGATCAAGTACAGGTGTAATGAAGACTAATGAAAACCATTATGATCTTTTAAGCCCCAATTTATAATTCATAAAATATATGACCTACATGTATTGCACAAAATCAGGAATGTCATAAACCCTTGAAGGGTTAAGAAAGAACACTACCTAAAGCTGAATTATTGAGATTTTAACTAGCAAAGCTGACAGCATCAGGTAAAATAGGCATTTACCTGGTGGAATTTACTTAACCATTCACACAAATGCTCTTGCGTGACTTTAAAATTTAGTTTCAATAGAGACTAATAAATTCATGTAACCTGAATTCTGACTTTGCATTTTCACTTTGATTTGTTAGTTGAATGTCTGTGAATATTTCATGCAAACCACAAGTATGAATACTAAAGCCTGAAATCTAGATTAAGATTACTTTAATGGGCATGTGGGTGTCAATGAACTAATAATGGTGTAGTGACTTACAAACAGGATATGTAGTACACGATTTCTGGGCATATACTATGCAGTATAAACACAGTTAAGCGTCAGATTTTGTTTGCTTTAGAAGATATTTGAATAAAGAATTCACTATTCAGCTTCGACCTATCACTACTAATGTGGTGGCCATAATGTCTGAGATTTACTATATATTGTCTTGTTGGCAGGTGTGAGGAATGAAAGAGAAAATAATAAGAAAAACTTGGTCCATTTTTTCCTAAAAGTAATACCCTATGAGTGGATGTGAATATCAGCAGTAGATAGCCATCTACTTTATTATCACCAATATCAGCAGTAGATAGACACCTACTTCATCAACAGGAATATCAGCAGTAGATAGCCAACACCAGTATCAGCAGTAGATAGCCAGCCATTCTGTTGGTCGGCATTACATCAGTTGCGATAGATAGCTTGGTTGCTTTTGATTAAATTTGGCTGCCAAAGGGGATACTTTCAACTTTAAATAATTACCAAAGTCAAGGCAAATTGGTATTTTCTGTGCTGAGAAAATTGACTTGAACTGAAAGGCCCTGTACAGACATGAAAAGTGGGTAAGTGCAATAGATGGAACAACCCTGACCAATAGAATCTACTTCATCCACAGGAATATCAGCAGTAGATATCCATCTACTTCATCAACACCAATATCAGCAGTAGATTGTCACCAACTTCATCAACATGAATATCAAAGAAGATAGCCACCTAGTTCATCAACAGGAATTTCAGCAATAGATAGCCATCTATTTCAGCAACACCAATATCAGCAGTAGATAGCCACCTACTTCATCAACAAGAATAATCAGCAATAGATAGCTACATACTTCATCAACAGGAATATCAGCAGCAGATAGCCACCTACTTCATCAACAGGAATATCAGCAATAGATAGCTACCTACTTCATCAACAGGAATATCAGCAGTAGATAGCAACCTACTTCATCAACAGGAATATCAGCAGTAGATAGCCACCTACTTCATCAACAGGAATATCAGCAATAGATAACCAACCTACTTCATCAACAGCAATATTAGCAATAGATAGACACCTACTTCATCACCAGGAATATCAGCAGTAGATAGCCACCTACTTCATCAACAGGAATTACAGCAGAAGATAGCCAAACTGCTTCATCAACATGAATATCAGCAGTAGATAGCTACCTACTTCATCAACAGGAATATCAGCAGCAGATAGCTACCTACTTCATCAACAGGAATATCTGCAGTACAATAGCCACCTACTTCATCAACAGGAATATCAGCAGAAGATAGCCAACCTACTTCATCAACAGGAATATCAGCAGTAGATAGCTACCTACTTCATCAACGGGAATATCAGCAGTAGATAGCTACATACTTCATCAACAGGAATATCAGCAGTAGATAGCCACCTACTTCATCAACACCAATATCAGCAGTAAATAGCAATGTACTTCATCAACAGGAATATCAGAAGTAGATAGCTACCTACTTCATCAACAGGAACACCAGGAGTAGATAGCCACCTACTTCATCAACAGGAATATCAGCAGTAGATAGCAACCTACTTCATCAACAGGAATATTAGCAGTAGATAGCCAACCTACTTCATCAACAGGAATGTCAGCAGTAGATAGCAACCTACTTCATCAACAGCAATATTAGCAATAGATAGACACCTACTTCATCAACAGGAATATCAGCAATAGATAGACACCTACTTCATCAACACCAATATCAGCAGTAGATAGCCACCTACTTCATCACCAAAAATATCATCAGTAGATAGCAACCTACTTTATCACCAGGAATATCAGCAGTAGATAGCCACCTATTTCATCACCAGAAATATCAGCAGTAGATAGCAACCTACTTCATCACCAGGAATATCAGCAGTAGATAGCCACCTGCTTCATCAACATGAATATCAGCAGTAGATAGCTACCTTCTTCATCAACAGGAACACCAGGAGTAGATAGCCACCTACTTCATCAACAGGAATATCAGCAGTAGATAGCAACCTACTTTATCAACAGGAATATCAGCAATAGATAACCAACCTACTTCATCAACAGCAATATTAGCAATAGATAGACACCTACTTCATCAACAGGAATATCAGCAATAGATAACCAACCTACTTCATCAACACCAATATCAGCAGTAGATAGCCACCTACTTCATCACCAAAAATATCATCAGTAGATAGCAACCTACTTTATCACCAGGAATGTCAGCAGTAGATAGCCACCTATTTCATCACCAGAAATATCAGCAGTAGATAGCAACCTACTTCATCACCAGGAATATCAGCAGTAGATAGCCACCTACTTCATCAACAGGAATATCAGCAGTAGATAGCTACATACTTCATCAACATGAATATCAGCAGTAGATAGCTACCTACTTGAAAAACAGGAATATCAGCAGCAGATAGCTACCTACTTCATCAACAGGAATATCTGCAGTACAATAGCCAACTACTTCATCAACAGGAATATCAGCAGTACAATAGCCACCTACTTCATCAACAGAAATATCAGCAGTAGATAGCAACCTACTTTATTACCAGGAATATCAGCAGTAGATAGCCATCTATTTCATCACCAGAAATATCAGCAGTAGATAGCAACCTACTTCATCACCAGGAATATCAGCAGTAGATAGCCACCTACTTCATCAACAGGAATATCAGCAGTAGATAGCCAACCTACTTCATCAACAGGAATATCAGCAGTACAATAGCCACCTACTTCATCAACAGAAATATCAGCAGTAGATAGCAACCTACTTTATCACCAGGAATATCAGCAGTAGATAGCCATCTATTTCATCACCAGAAATATCAGCAGTAGATAGCAACCTACTTCATCACCAGGAATATCAGCAGTAGATAGCCACCTACCTCATCAACATGAATATCAGCAGTAGATAGCAACCTACTTCATCAACAGGAATAATCAGCAGTAGATATCCACCTACTTCATCAACAGGAATATCAGCAGAAGATAGCCAACCTACTTCATCAACAGGAATATCAGAAGTAGATAGCTACCTACTTCATCAACAGGAATATCAGCAGTAGATAGCAACCTACTTTATCAACAGGAATATCAGCAATAGATAACCAACCTACTTCATCAACAGCAATATTAGCAATAGATAGACACCTACTTCATCAACAGGAATATCAGCAATAGATAGCCACCTACTTCATCAACAGGAATATCAGCAGTAGATAGCCACCTGCTTCATCAACAGGAATATCAGCAGTAGATAGCCACCTACTTTATCAACAGGAATATCAGCAATAGATAACCAACCTACTTCATCAACAGGAATATCAGCAGAAGATAGCCAACCTACTTCATCAACAGGAATATCAGCAATAGATAGCCACCTACTTCATCAACAGGAATATCAGCAGAAGATAGCCAACCTACTTCATCAACAGGAATATCAGCAGTAGATAGCCACCTACTTCATCAACAGGAATATCAGCAATAGATAGCCACCTACTTCATCAACAGGAATATCAGCAGAAGATAGCCAACCTACTTCATCAACAGGAATATCAGCAGTAGATAGCTACATACTTCATCAACATGAATATCAGCAGTAGATAGCTACCTACTTAATCAACAGGAATATCAGTAGCAGATTGCTAGCTACTTACTTCATCAACAGGAATATCTGCAGTACAATAGCCACCTACTTCATCAACAGGAATATCAGCAGTACAATAGCCACCTACTTCATCAACAGAAATATCAGCAGTAGATAGCAACCTACTTTATCACCAGGAATATCAGCAGTAGATAGCCATCTATTTCATCACCAGAAATATCAGCAGTTGATAGCAACCTACTTCATCACCAGGAATATCAGCAGTAGATAACCACCTACTCCATCAACAGGAATATCAACAGTAGATAGCAACCTACTTCATCAACAGGAATATTAGCAATAGATAGACACCTACTTCATCAACAGGAATATCAGCAATAGATAACCAACCTACTTCATCAACACCAATATCAGCAGTAGATAGCCACCTACTTCATCACCAAAAATATCATCAGTAGATAGCAACTTACTTTATCACCAGGAATGTCAGCAGTAGATAGCCACCTATTTCATCACCAGAAATATCAACAGTAGATAGCGACCTACTTCATCACCAGGAATATCAGCAGTAGATAGCCACCTACTTCATCAACAGGAATATCAGCAGTATATAGCAACCTACTTCATCAACAGCAATATTAGCAATAGATAGCCACCTACTTCATCAACAGGAATATCAGCAGTAGATAGCTACCTACTTCATCAACAGGAATATCAGCAGTAGATAGCTACCTACTTCATCAACAGGAATATCAGCAGTAGATAGCTACATACTTCATCAACATGAATATCAGCAGTAGATAGCTACCTACTTAATCAACAGGAATATCAGCAGCAGATAGCTACCTACTTCATCAACAGGAATATCAGCAGTAGATAGCAACCTACTTCATCAACAGGAATATCAGCAGTAGATAGCCACCTGCTTCATCAACAGGAATATCAGCAGTAGATAGCCGCCTACTTCATCAACAGAAATATCAGCAGTAGATAGCTACCTACTTCATCAACGGGAATATCAGCAGTAGATAGCCACCTGCTTCATCAACAGGAATATCAGCAGAAGATAGCCAACCTACTTCATCAAAAGGAATATCAGCAGTAGATAGCTACCTACTTCATCAACAGGAATATCAGCAGTAGATAGCCGCCTACTTCATCAACAGAAATATCAGCAGTAGATAGCTACCTACTTCATCAACGGGAATATCAGCAGAAGATAGCCAACCTACTTCATCAAAAGGAATATCAGCAGTAGATAGCTACCTACTTCATCAACAGGAATATCAGCAGTAGATAGCCGCCTACTTCATCAACAGAAATATCAGCAGTAGATAGCTACCTACTTCATCAACAGGAATATCAGCAGTAGATAGCCACCTACTTCATCAACAGAAATGTCAGCAGTAGATAGCCACCTACTTCATCAACAGGAATATCAGCAGTAGATAGCTACCTACTTCATCAACAGGAATATCAGCAGTAGATAGCCACCTACTTCATCAACAGAAATGTCAGCAGTAGATAGCCACCTACTTCATCAACAGAAATATCAGCAGTAGATAGCTACATACTTCATCAACAGGAATAATCAGCAGTAGATATCCACCTACTTCATCAACACCAATATCAGCAGTAGATAGCAACCTACTTCATCAACAGGAATATCAGAAGTAGATATCTACCTACTTCATCAACAGGAACACCAGGAGTAGATAGCCACCTACTTCATCAACAGGAGTAACAGCAGTAGATAGCAACCTACTTCATCAACAGGAATATCAGCAGTAGATATCAACCTACTTCATCAACAGGAATATCAGCAGTAGATAGTAACCTACTTCATCAACAGGGATTTCAGCAATAGATAGCCACCTTCTTCATCAACACCAATATGAGCAGTAGATAGTCACCTACTTCATCAACAGGAATATCAGCAGCAGGTAGCCACCTTCTTCATTAACTGGAATAATCAGCAGTAGATAGCCAACCAGAAGAAGCTGGGCTGGGCAACACCAATGTTAGTATTAAATAGCAACCCTGCTTCATCAGCACCAATATCAGCAGTAGATTGCTAACCTACTTCATCAACAGGAATATCAGCAGTCGATAGACACCTACTTCATCAACATGAATATCAGCAGTAGATAGCTACCTACTTCATCAACAGGAATATCAGCAATAGATAGCCACCTACTTCATCAAACCCACAGTCAGCACTAGGTACCTTAGTTTATAAACATCAATGTCAAAGATTAAAAGAATAATTATGGAAACTTCAGTACCTCAATAACTGCCAATATCAGCAGTAGATTGGTAATCTGTTTTATTAATTGAAATCATTGGATCAATCTAAAACAAAAATTAAGAAACTCAAAAAACTCCTGTAGTGGGTTTGTCCTTTTTCTGTCTATTTATCTGCAGTACAATTACAATTTAGAAGTAATATTATTGTGCCAATTTATATTCCATTTGAAACATCTTTATTATTATTTTGGTATGGTCAACATTAAGACACCTTGCTGTAAG